>NC_056726.1:1738330443-1738332943 GCF_019279795.1 Protopterus annectens | reverse complement strand
AAACACAGCATCAATGGATCCAAGAGGAGCTAAACCCGCACATAAAAATGCTATTTAACCATAGCCTTACTACAGGATATGTACCTGAACAATGGCGTACAGCAACAGTGGTCCCACTCCACAAAGGGGGTACCTCTACAGACTCTGGGAACTACCGCCCCATAAGCTTAACCAGCCTGGTCTGCAAAGCTATGGAAAGAATCATTATGGAACTCAAACTCGTCTGGAACTCAAACAGAGACATTGGTGACCTACAGACACCTGACCCCACCCAGTTCGGCTTTGTAAAGGGTTGATCCTGCCTTTTGAACCTGGTTGACGTTTTCGAAACAGTCACTAGAGCCATTGATGAGGGCAAAGCAGTCCATACAGCCTACCTGGACTTGGCTAAGGCCTTCGACACAATACCCCACTGAAGCATCATAGATAATAACAGCTTAAATGTAAACCCTTATGTCACTAGATGGGTTGCAAACTGGCTAAAGGACAGAATCCATAAAGTTAAAATCGCTGGAGCAATGTCAGACTCAAAGCCAGTCACAAGTGGTGTCCCACAGGGATCTGTCCTGGGACCCCTCTTGTTCGGCATTTATTTCTCAGATGTTAAAGCAAACATGGGAGGGTTGCGGCTGACAAAGTTTGCAGATGACTGCAAACTAGGCGCCATAGTCGATACACCAGCGGACACATACATCCTACAAAAAGGCCTCACAGAAACAGACAACTGGTGCCGGAGTCATGGCCTTAAACTAAATGCCAAAAAATGTATAGTCATCCCCATTGGGAAAAACAAAGTACCCACAAATTATCACATAGACAGCAACCCACTGAGTACGGAAAAAGTAATCAGAGACCTAGGGACCCAAGTCGACAGCGACCTCTCATTTGACACCCACGTTGCAAAAGTGGTTAGAAAAACATTCTACCTTGCAAACCTTATCATGAACATTCCGACCCCACCCCCTGCCCAGAAAACCAGTGAAAAACTTCTCTAAAGCAAATTTCACACTCCTCAAAACCGAGGTGGAATCCTTCAAAGCCCCCGGGCCTGTGGAAAATATGGCCCAGACCGCAGAATCCTTTATAAACGCATTCTATGAACACCTTCAGGAATGCATGGATCATGCGATCCCAAATAAAACCAAGACCCAATCCTCCAAAGGCAGACATCCTGTCTGGTGGACCCCAGCCATAAACAAACTATACAATAGAAGGAGGAAGCTACTAAATGATAGAGCAAAATCCCGAAAAGGGAAGGCATCACTGATCAGTATTAGCAAAAAACTACGGGCACTCATAAAATTGTCTAAGGCCAGCTTCGAGAGAAAAATTGTACAGGACACTAAGGATAATCACAAGGCTTTCTTTAGTTATGTTAGGAACCTGGGTGGTAATTCCCAGATATGCTCAGAATTAGTCCAAAATGACAAAAAATACACTGAACCCACAGACATTGCCAACAACCTAGCTGACAGGTTCAGCGCAAACTTCTCCCCCCCCCTCCCCACCAAAAGGGCAAATATCTATCCCAGCAGAGTGCTGCCCCCCCAGACATCTCAGATGCTCAGTTAAGAGCCGCCCTCTCCAAAGCAAAAAACACAGCATCAATGGGACCAGACGGTGTCCCGGGCTGCGTCCTACATGAACTCCAAGAAGAGCTACACCCAAACATAAAACTACTGTTCATTCTCAGCCTTACTACAGGATATGTGCCCAAAGAGTGGCGTACAGCAACAGTGGTCCCTCTCCATAAAGGTGGTGCCTCAACAGATCCTGGAAACTATCGCCCCCATAAGCCTGACTAGCTTGGTCTGCAAAGCTATGGAAAGGATCATCATGGACCTCATAAATAAAGATATTGGGGACCTACAGACACTGGATCCTACCCAATTCGGCTTTGTTAAGGGCAGATCCTGCCTCTTAAACCTGGTTGATTTCTTTGAAACAGTCACCAAGGCCATTGACGAGGGGAAGGTGGTCCACACAGCCTACATGGACCTCGGAAAAGCCTTCGATACAATACCCCACTCGGGCATTATAGATACGCTCACCAGCTTAAATATAAACCCCTATGTCACTAGATGGATTGCAAACTGGCTCAAGGACAGAACCCACATGCTTAGAATTGCTGGAGCCATGTCAGACTCCAAACCAGTTACAAGTGGTGTCCCACAAGGCTCAGTCCTGGGACCTCTCTTGTTGGGTATATATTTCTTGGAGGTACAGGCCAACACGGGAGGACTGTGGCTGACCAAGTTCGCAGATGACTGCAAACTGGGCAACATAATCGACTCTCCAGCCGACACAAGCATCCTCCAAAAGGGCTTCATAGAAACAGACAACTGGTGCCAGAGCCATGGCCTCAAGCTAAATGCCAAAAAGTGTATAGTCATCCCCTTTGGCAAAAACAAAGTGCCCACAAATTACCACATAGGTGGTAATCCATTAAGTACAGAAGTAGTAATTAGGGACCTGGGGACCCACGTTGATAGCAGTCTCT
>NC_056726.1:1738195443-1738320443 GCF_019279795.1 Protopterus annectens | reverse complement strand
AGCCCTGCACCTTACCCCATCGTAGGATGTTCATACGTGCACACATATGCATAGACATGTACGCACACCCATGCATACACACAACTGCACACACTCCTGTGAGTGTGCACAAATGCACACACATGAATGCACATGCGCACGTACACACACACACACACACCCTTCTGAGAAATTTCGACAACAACCAGTTCAGTTACAGTATGTCTTTCAGGTGTGGGAAGAAACCGAATCACCCATCATAAACCCAAACAGATACAGAGAAGACATTTATAATCCACACAGATGGTACCCCAGGTAAGGACCAACTGGAAAACTAAATTTTGTGAGGCACCACTGTGCCATCCAACTAAATTGACTTGTACATCAAAATCTTTTACTTCATCTGAACACAAAATGGTGTAAAGGACTTGTACTTAAAACTAAATATCAGACAAAGCAAGTTATACTGGTATGCTGATTATGGGTTTGTGATTATGAGCAAAATCATTTCCGCATGAACAGGATTTCTTTTATACATTTGTTAACAAGATAGTTCTACTGAGCACAAGCTTCCCTCCTCAGGAGCAACCCAGGTGCACTGTGAGGTTGGTGACTTGCTTGTGGTTGCACAGTATTCTAATGGATGTGGATGAAATCAAACCCTATGCCCTTGATTACAAGGAGCAACTCATTAACAGCTCAGAACATTAATCCTCTGTCCTAACTGCCAATGCCAGATCACAATTCACAAAGCAAGTCAAACACAATGTACAAGTAGTTTAATCGAACAGATTGTGATGCATAAAAAGTGTAAGATTTAAATAAAGTTGGATAACAAAGTGATGTAATTTAAGGGTTATGCGTGTGCTTTTATAAAGGTTTATAGCGCTAAAACAGTGTGTGGATGTGAGTAAATATACTGAAGGGTTAGCGTGTGATAAGAATCATCATAAATGGGCACTGTGGGGATGATAATAAGCCGATATGTGTAAAAGGTCTGAGAGAAGATTAAAGCGCTGACATTGATATAATAAAGGGATTAGTAATTACCATGTACAAGACCAGTACTGTGGGAGGGAGATATAATAAAGGGATTAGTAATTACCATGCACAAAACCAGTACTATGGGAGGGAGAGGGTGCATGTTTTGTATGTAGTCAGCAGTGTTCAGATGTGCTAATTACCTGAGCAGATTGCTAGTAAGACAGCTATGCTGATTTTGTTTGATACTACACATAAGAAAGGCAAAGGAGAAAACTGTGTGCATCTTATGTCACTTTAGTGCTGTGTGCTGAGGGATGTGTGCACTGAAGTTGTGAGTACTCAGTAGGTGCACAGCACAGTCTACAGTGTATAAGAAGAGCTATACAACTGCTGTACAATGGCACCTGTTCCATTATAGAAGCTTGCGCCGTCTAGCTTTGAAGATACAGTATTAGCCACGTTGACTTAGAGAGCCAGCGTGTTCCAGAACTGGTGCAGTAACTCTGAAGGCACTGAAACCACTGCTTTGGGTACTGATCATATGGCCAGTGAGGGTGAAGAAGTTCCACTCAGCAGTACTATACCATGGCCTGGGAACCCTGCCCTTATAGCTACCCTGCAGCTTGGCCCCAGTGCGAAGCAGAAATGAACTATACAGTGAAATCATTTGTCACTAATTTATGTAACCTTCTTGAAACATCACATATAAAACTGAACAGATTTTGCTGGTAACCTGCTTATCTCACTCCCTTCTTGATCTCCTACCACAAAAATAAAAGTGGCTTCTAATGTTTAATCTTTTCTTACCCCAACTCTTAAGTTCTGTTCCAAACTGGTATGATTGATGCTTCTAGTATAATTTCAACCTCTGTGCTATGAGTGGCCTAGAACATGTAGATTAAAAATATCACATGCCTGCACATGGTCTGTATAACGGTATAGTTAAAGCAAAAATATCACATGCCTGCACATGGTCTGTGCAACAGTATAGTTAAACTAAAAATATCACATGCCTGCACATGGTCTGTGCAACGGTATAGTTAAACTAAAAATATCACATGCCTGCACATGGTCTGTGCAACGGTATAGTTAAACTAAAAATATCACATGCCTGCACATGGTCTGTGCAACGGTATAGTTAAACTAAAAATATCACATGCCTGCACATGGTCTGTATAACAGTATAGTTAAACTAAAAATATCACATGCCTGCACATGGTCTGTGCAACGGTATAGTTAAAGCAAAAATATCACATGCCTGCACATGGTCTGTGCAACAGTATAGTTAAACTAAAAATATCACATGCCTGCACATGGTCTGTACAACAGTATAGTTAAACTAAAAATATCACATGCCTGCACATGGTCTGTGCAACAGTATAGTTAAACTAAAAATATCACATGCCTGCACATGGTCTGTATAACGGTATAGTTAAACTAAAAATATCACATGCCTGCACATGGTCTGTATAACGGTATAGTTAAAGTAAAAATATCACATGCCTGCACATGGTCTGTGCAACAGTATAGTTAAACTAAAAATATCACATGCCTGCACATGGTCTGTGCAACAGTATAGTTAAACTAAAAATATCACATGCCTGCACATGGTCTGTATAACGGTATAGTTAAACTAAAAATATCACATGCCTGCACATGGTCTGTATAACGGTATAGTTAAACTAAAAATATCACATGCCTGCACATGGTCTGTATAACGGTATAGTTAAAGCAAAAATATCACATGCCTGCACATGGTCTGTACAACAGTATAGTTAAACTAAAAATATCACATGCCTGCACATGGTCTGTACAACAGTATAGTTAAACTAAAAATATCACATGCCTGCACATGGTCTGTGCAACAGTATAGTTAAACTAAAAATATCACATGCCTGCACATGGTCTGTATAACGGTATAGTTAAAGTAAAAATATCACATGCCTGCATATTGTCTGTATAATGGTATAGTTAAAGTAAAAATATAACATGCCTGCACATGATCTGTGCAACAGTAAAGTTAAAGTAAAAATATCACATGCCTCCACACAGTCTGTGCTACAGTATAAAGCACAATGCCATTTTAGCAGATGGAGTCCAGTTTAGAGACATAAAATGAGTTACCAAAGGAGGACATACAATATCAAAATCTAAGAAAACAGGAAAATTTCTGACATGCATGTATGGAAAATAACCATGGTTGACAATGATTCATATTTCATGTTTACAGTCACTTTTCTCTACTATGCAGATGTTAAGATCTCTCTATTTGTGGCTTCTGTCTCAGACATCACACTATTAAAAAGCCTGTTTCTTCAGTTTTTGTCCTTAAGTAGAGTTTGGGTGATGGCATGATGGTTAAGGTGCTTACCTTACAAAGACAAGGTGCATGGTTTAATTCTCACTTTTGAGGGAAATTGGTTAGGATGAAAAGAGCCTGCAAGGGCAACTAGCCTAGTACTTAACGTATGAATGACATCCAGGCTTTCTTGAATATGACATGTCAAATATCACAATGAGGAAAGGACACCTTCTCAGAATTCACCAGATGCCCCATTCCCACCATATGAGCACCATTACATGACAGCTGAGAAAATACTTCCCTTTAATGACAATGAACAGCTGAACAGACAGCTAGCACATGTTGCTAAGGTAGAACTGGGTTCCTTCAAGTATGCACTGAAAGCTATAAGGCTATTTTGTTAAATAAGTGAAGAGGAATGGAAGAGGGCATGCTACCAGTGAATTCCATAAGAGACCAGGTGGGCAGACTGGCCCTTTTCTCATTAACAGATTTAATATTCATACCTACATCGGAGATTTGAATGTGGGACTGACTTGAAGAGTATTGAAATTAAGTCTCAGAATGAACCAGTAGAGGTGATTTTGTAATGTAGCTGAAAAAACACATTAAAAACCTAGTCTTTCAATGTGGCAAGTATATGCTGTTTCAGACTTTAGATGATCCTTACATCTGGAAACTTTGCAGAGCCAACAACTTTGACATATGATGGGGATATATTTTCCTTTTAAGTATTTTGGCCCCTTATACAGCTGACCATCATCTGCTCTTGATACATCTCCTTAACCTTGGATGCCAAAAGTCACCTGGCCCCCACTGGCCCTGAATATCGTATACATGCAAAACATTAAAATGAAGTCCAAAGCAAACAGATAGACACACAATTGTATACTTGAATTAAAAAAAATATGCATTTTTGTAACTGATTTATGCCTTAGAAGAAATGAATTGGTTGATTAACTGATTTGTTTGAGTCACACTGCCCAGATACAAAAGGAGGCTATGTGAATAAAACACAGTGAGTTTATAGGATCTAACTTTTTTAATATAATCTAGACCTTAATGTCGTGCCTTTCTGCATTTATTTGAAAATAAGCACTACTACTACTGATACAAACAGAATTTTTCAAATTAAACAGAAAAGTGTGTGTGTGTGTGTGTGTATGAATGAGTGCACATGTGTAAAGTATAGGTGCATATGCATGGACGTGTGTATCACCACTTCAATATTAAAAGCATGGAAATAAATCTCAGTGTCTGAGACCATACAGTACCATTCTGTTTGTAGGATAATGTCTCATTCCATCCCAGATGCGTAGAAACCACATGTTGACCTGTTCATAAGTTACTACTCAGCTATTGTTCCACAGTATTATTGGTAACCTAGCCACAATATCCTATATTGTAGGTACTCACTGATGCAACTAATTTATACTAAGCTTCAACCTCTTGCAATGAAGGCTTCATAGGCCAGATCTGAGGTGCTGTTACAACTGTCCATTCACTCGTTAAGTTATGCCTAGCGGGTCAGGAAGCTACTTTTCTTTATATTCAAAGGAAGTCTATTCTGTGAAAGAGGGATTCTCTTGGATATACAACTATCTTGACAGCAGGTCTTATGTAATTAGACAACAAACGGGGAGCCTGGAAAGGCTCACCCAGAGTCTGCTACAGTTTGCTGTGAGGGAAATGTTAGTTTGCTTTTTATTTGTTATATTCTGTATTACTTTTTTGCCTTTTTCTATTTTGTATACTGTGATTTGTTTTCTTTACTGTGTTTTAATTGTATTCTGCTTTTAACTGGATATTAAAACTTGGAGAGACCACAGCTCTGTCTCTTGAGAGTCCGACAGAAATTTTTCCCACCCTCCCAGAAGGTTACCGTTGTGTTCTTAAACACCAGTGTCTTTCTAGTTGCCTTCCCCTTATGCTAATTTGACCATATATCTCATTTCCTCTCTGCTTTTACTGGCGGGTGTGAGTAATCACAAAATCATCATTTTGTGAAATCACTCCCCTTCAACTATTTAAATTTATTGGCCATCCTACTGTATTCCATAGTACCAGAATATAAATATGACCACCCCCTTTCAATGTATCTTGCTGTTTTAAAAACAGTGACTCTCAACAAACTTATTTTAGACAGGTAAAACTTAAGTTGCCTACTTTCACATCTAACTCCTTTAGTGCACAATGCAGTGTTTAGGATAAACCATTTTTTTTCACCTTAACTTTACGTATCTACTGCAAGACCACCAGTTATTGGGAGAGCCCACATTCTGCCTCTCAGTAGTCATCTTGGGATTAGTGCTTTTGTTTTCTCCTGGTGAGAGGAGGAGTGCAGTATCATTTCCTGGAGACTGCTGATCACCTGAAAGCTTAACTGCTTTATAGGTGACATCTTGGAATCTGTGCTTATATTCTGATCCTGGTGAGAGTAGGAGCAGAGTGCATTGATTCCTAACTTTTTTTTGTTGGAGAGTGAGTGTCTGTGCTTAACATACTTGATTGGTCTGGTTGGTATTGGAGGTATCTACCAGAAAAAGGCTACAAGCCTGCAGACCCTTGCATCATCTGGGACAAAACTGTGGATCACCAAACAGGCGTGGCCTGCTTCTCTTCTTGGGATTGGTGTGAACATTTTACTTCTGGTGAGAGAAGAAGCAAAGGAGTATTGTATCGCAACAGAGTGAAGCTGTGCTGAGACCAGGATTAGTAGTAGCCAGGCAGTAGCCATTCATGTAACTCCCATCTTTTCATCATTCTTGACAAGCTAATTCTTTTTCAGCAAGTACTGCTTGATTTCTTTCTAACTTCAGAATATCTGCCTAAAGACTTCATCCTTAAATTTTAAGGGTCTACGTATTAGTTTCCCCTCAAGTGCTTGGCAGTGCTCTGTACAGACTCTGACACCTTGAGTGACATTTTTCCTGTAAAAGGACTATATAAAGAAACAGCTCCAGTACTTAGTAATAATGACCATCCCTCTTGGCATGTCTAAAGGTCAGTTCCCTGTGCTTTCTCCTATTAACCTGGTGAACGTGGGCATTCTGAGGCAGTGTAGCAACTGCCTCATGTACACAGACAACCCTCTCCTATTACCTCCCAATACTCAGACTTGTGAGAGATGCACTTGTATATCCAAACTGAAAGCCATGCACTCTCAAGCCAAGACCGGAATAGCTGTTCAAGAGGAGAAGGTTAACACCTGCATCACACCACATGCAACACACAGCCCTCCAGAACACCTACCATCATAGCTCTCACATAAAAACACAAACCACACACCCATCATTGCGGAGGCTCTCCATAGAAATCTACCCAGACATCAGAGACCTCCAAGGCAGAAATGCACTCAACCACCACAACACAGCACAAACCACAAGATACATAGCTCACACAGTGTGCCCCTCAACCTAAGCCCATACGGTAAAACAGCTTTCCCAATGCACTAATCATAGGTGACAACAGTGAGGCACACTGATGTCTCATTCACTAGGTTGAATAAGGAAAAAGTAAGTCAGCTGTCTAGTAGGTGCCAGAATCTGACAGATGGCACATGCACACAGGTCACTGCACGAGTACAAGTATGACTCTGTCACTGTCCATGTGGGTGTGAATGACCTGAGATGCACCTCCCTGGAATATATGAAAAGAGACATGGTGGAGCTCTCAGATTATGTGGCCCAGGCATGTATGACCCTATCCCTGAGCAGCATCCTACCATTGCCCAGAATGATACTGCAGTACAAATAGAAAATGATTGACTTCAACAATTGGCAAGGTTTCTGGTGTCATTATAAGGGGATCCTTTATCTGTCTTCTTGGGATGACATGACTGACAGACCTCGATGCTTTGCCAGAGATGGCCTGCATCTGTCACCCCTGTTTCTGGATACTGGCTAAGGCTCTTGCCACCCCTATAGTGCCTTTTTTAGGTGATGTTCCAAAGACCAAATTACAACTGTAACAGCTATAAATAAATGCAATCGGAGGGTCATGCTGCTCAATGCTATAAGTCTAAATCTCAAGATGCACTTGCTCAAAGCACTCCTCAAAACGGAGAACAGTGACATTTGTGCTGTAACGGAGACCTGTTTTAAAGCAGCAGGAAGCACCCCCTGCACTACCAGGCTATAACTCATTATACACCTTTCGGCCCCAGAACATGGACTGACGCTCCAAAGGTGGAGGTGTGTCCATATTCATAAAGGATATGCACACCTCCAGACTAGGAGACCAGCATAACGCATCTGAGATACTTCACGTACAACTAACACTGAGTAAGATGGCGATTCAGGTCGTAGCCTGCTATAGCTCCCCAGCCATGTCCCAAGATTCTCACTCCACATTCCTAAGCACCCTGGAAACTATTAGGGTCCAACCCAACACTTTCATATGAGGTGACTTCAACTACCCCTCCATCAACTGGGAAAACTACTTATGCAGTAATACACTGACCCAATGCTTTCTGGAATTCATCAATTCCAATGCCTTGGACCAGCTAATTCTTATCCCCACTAGAGGAAGCAACATCCTTGACCTGGCTATTACTAACATGGGCAACGTTGCTCTACACCAATATTCAGTTCCTCCCTGGTTAGATCCGACCACAAACTAATCACCATGGAATCCATATCTCACCTACACCCCCCCCCCCCACAAAGGTAACCACCACGAAAAACTTCTCCAAAGCTGACTTTGGGCTCTTAAAAACAGAGGTGGCTAACTTCACAGCATTCATGTCAATGGAAAATAGATGCATAACTGCCAAATCATACACCAATGCACTGTACGAACACGTACCTAAATGCATGGAACTAGCCATACCCAACAGAACCAAGACGCTCTCCTCCAAAAAAAAAAGGAAGCTAATTTGGTGGTCCCCTGCCATTAATAAACTCTACAATAGAAGGAAGAAACTGTTGCAGAAAAAGGTGAAATCCCAAGACTGGAAAAACCCCTTTATCAGCCTCAACAAAAAGTTGAGATCCCTCATTGAAACCACTAAAGCCAGCTATGAAGGCAGAATTGCGGCAGACACTAAAAACAACGACAAAGCTTTCTATAGTTCTCAAGAATCTCCATGGCAATACCCAGGTTTGCTCTGAGTTACTGCACAATGGTGCCTCCTATACTAAGCCAACAGATATTACCAACATACTAGCCGACAGATTCAGTGCCACCATTACCCCTCTCTCCCTCCCTAAAGGACCGATCATGATACTGGAGAAATGCCAAGCACCCAGTATTACTGCAGCACAGGTTAAACCTGCATTGTCCAAGGCCAAGAATACAGCTTCCATGGGACCAGAAAATATCCCTGGATGTGTTCTACATGAACTACAAAGTGAACTGGCACATCTGTGTGCCCTGTTCAATCACAGTCTCACTTCAGGCTTTGTCCCTACCGAATGGCGCACTGCTAGTTATCCCTCTCCATAAAGGGGGAGTGACTATAGACCCTGGGAATTATTGCCCCATTAGCCTGATGAGTCTGATATGTAAGGCTATGGAGCGCATCATCATGGACCTAATTAACAAGGATACAGCCACTGGGGATGCACAAGCCAGTGCATTTCTTTGTGCCGGTATCAAGCCCGGATAAATGGGGAGGGTTGCGTCAGGAAGGGCATCCGGCGTAAAACCTCTGCCAAATTACTGATGCGGAAAACATTTCATAATTACATACCGGATCGGTCGAGGCCCGGGTTAACAACGACCACCACCAGTACTGTCAGCCAACAGGGTGCTGGCGGAAATTGGGCTACTGTTGGCCGAAGAAGAGGAGGAGGGGGAAGGCATGCCGAAGGCAGGAAGAGAGGAGGAAGGTTAGGAGTGTAGTACTGAGGGTAGGAACTTTGAATGTTGGCAGTATGACTGGTATAGGGAGAGAGCTAGCTGATATGATGGAGAGAAGGAAGGTTGATATATTGTGCGTGCAAGAGACCAGATGGAAGGGAAGTAAGGCCAAGTGTATAGGAGGCGGGTTAAAATTGTTCTATCATGGTGTGGATGGCAGAAGAAATGGGGTAGGGGTTATCCTAACGGAACAGTATGCCAAGTGTGTTTTGGAGATGAAGAGATTGTCTGATAGAGTGATGTTTATGAAGCTTGAAATTGATGGTGCAATGATGAATGTTGTTAGTGCATATGCTCCACAAGTTGGGTGTGCGATGGATGAGAAAGAAAAATTTTGAAGCGAGTTGGATGAAGTGGTGGTGAGTGTACCCAAGGGTGAGAGACTAGTGATTGGAGCGGACTTCAGTGGGCATGTTGGTGAAGTGAACAGAGGGGATAAGGAAGTGATGGGTAGGTATGGTGTTAAGGAGAGGAATGCAGAAGGTCAGATGATTGTGGGTTTTGTGAAAAGGATGGACATGGCTGTGGTGAATACGTATTTTAAGAAGAGGGAGGAGCATAGGGTGACATACAAGAGTGGAGGAAGATGCACACAGGTGGATTATATCCTATGTAGGAGGGCCAGTCTGAAGGAGATTGGAGACTGTAAAGTGGTGACTGGGGAAAGTGTAGTTAAGCAGCATAGAATGGTGGTCTGCAAGATGATGTTGGTGATCAAGAAGCGGAGGAGGAGTGTGAAAGCAGTGCCAAGGATTAAATGGTGGAAGTTATATAAAAAAAAAAAAAAAAAAAGGGTGATTGTGAGGTGGAGTTCAGAGAAGAGTTAAGACAGGCACTGGGAGGCAATGAAGAGTTACCGAATAGCTGGGTAACTACAGCAGAGATAGTAAGGGAGACTGCTAGGAAGGTACTTGTTATGACATCTGGACAGAGGAAGGAGGACAAGGAGACATGGTGGTGGAATGAGGAAGTACAGGAGAGTATACAGAGGAAGAGGCTGGTTAAGAAGTGGGATTGTCAAAGAGATGAAGAAAGTAGACAAGAGTATAAGGAGATGAGGCGCATGGCAAAGAGAGAGGTGGCGAAGGATAAGGCATATAGAGAGTTGTATGACAGACTGGACACTAAAGAGAGAGAAAAGGACCTGTACCAATTGACTAGACAGAGGGACAGAGCTGGGAAAGATGTGCAGCAGGTAGGGGTGATAAAGGACAGTGAGGGAAATGTACTCACAAGTGAGGAGAGTGTGTTGAGTAGATGGAAAGAGTACTTTGAAGGGCTGATGAATGAAGAGAATGAGAGAGAGAGAGAAGGCTGGATGATGTGGGGATAGTGAATCAGGAAGTGAAGCAGATTATGATGTGGGGGTAGTGAATCAGGAAGTGAAGCAGATTAGCAAGGAGGAAGTAAGGACAGCTATGAAAAGGATGAAGAATGGAAAGGCTGTTGGCCCAGATGACATACTGTACATACTGTAAGCATGGAGGTGCTTAGGAGAAATGGCAGTGGAATTTTTAACCAGATTGTTTAATGAAATTTTGGAAAGTCAGAGGATGCCTGAGGAGTGGAGAAAAAGTGTTTTGGTACCTATCTTTAAGAATAAGGGTGATGTGCAGAGATGCAGTAACTACAGAGGGATAAAATTGATCAGTCACAGCTTGAAGTTATGGGAAAGAGTAGTGGAAACTAGGTTAAGAAGAGAGGTGATGATTAGTGATCAGCAGTATGGTTTTCATGCCAGGAAAGAGCACTACAGATGCAATATTTGCTCTGAGAGTGTTGTTGGGGAAATACAGAGAAGGTCAAAAGGAGTTGCATTGCGTCTTTGTGGACTTAGAGAAAGCATATGACAGGGTGCCTAGAGAGGAGTTGTGATATTGTATGTGGAAGTCGGGAGTGGCAGAGAAGTATGTAAGAGTGGTACAGGATATGTACAAGGGTAGTGTGACACTGGTGAGGACTGCGGTGGGAGTGACAGATACGTTTAAGGTGGAGGTGGGATTACATCAAGGATCAGCTCTGAACCCTTTCTTATTTGCAGAGGTGATGGACAGGTTGACAGATGAGATCAGACAGGAGGCCCTGTGGACTATGATGTTTGCAGATGACATTGTGATATGTAGTGAGAGAGTAGGGACCAGGTTGAGAAGACCCTGGAGAGGTGGAGATATGCTTTAGAGAGGAGAGGAATGAAGGTCAGCAGGGCTAAAACAGAATATATGTGTGTAAATGAGAGTGAGGGTAGAGGAATGGTGAGGATGCAGGGAGTAGAGTTGGTAAAGGTGGATGAGTTTAAGTACTTGGGATCAACAGTTCAGAGTAATGGTGAGTGTGTAAGAGAGGTGAAGAAGAGAGTACAGGCAGGGTGGAATGGGTGGAGAAGTGTGTCAGGAGTGATTTGAGACAGACGGGTACCAATAAGAGTGAAAAGGAAGGTCTACAAGAAGGTAGTGAGACCAGCTATGTTATATGAGTTGGAGACGGTAGCATTAACGAAAAGGCAGGAGTCAGAGCTGGATGTGGCAGACTTAAAGATGTTAAGATTTGCACTGGGTATGACTAGGACGGACAGGATTAGGAATCAGTATATTAGAGGGTCAGCTCAGGTTGGACAGTTTGGAGGCAAAGCAAGAGAGGCGAGATTGCGTTGGTTTGGACATGTGCCGAGGAGGGATGCTGGGTATACTGGGAAAAGGATGTTAAGGATGGAGTAGCCAGGTAAGAGGAAAAGAGGAAGGCCTAAGATAACGTTTATGGATGTGATGAGAGTGGACATGCAGGCAGTTGGTGTGAAAGAGCATGATGCAGAGGACAGGAAGAAATGGAAACAGATGATCCGCTGTGGCGACCCCTAACGGGAACACCCGAAAGATGATGATGATGATGATAGGGAATCTCCAAACTCTAGATCCCACTCAGTTTGGTTTTGTGAAAGGTAGATCATGCCTGCTCAACCTGGTTGACTTCTTTGAGTCAGTCATCAGAGCTGTGGATGAGGGCAAGGCAGTTCATACAGCCTACCTCAATCTGGCCAAGGCCTTTGACAACATTCCTCACTCAGGAATTATTGATAAACTCACCAAACTAGGCACCAACCCCTATATCACTAGGTGGGTTGCAAATTAGATCACAGATAGAATCCAGTGTGTGAAAGTAGTGGACTCCAAGTCAAACTGCTGAGTAGTCATGAGTTGAGTCCCACAGGGATCGGTCCTGGGTCCTATCCTGTTTGGCATCTACTTCTCAGAAGTCCAGGCCAACATAGAGGGACTCTGGCTGACCATGTTCACAGACGACTGCAAGCTGGGATCCATTATTAACTCCCCAAGTGATGTAGACATCCTACAGAAAGGCCTCACTGAGACCAATGACTGGTGTCAAAACCATGGCCTTAAGCTTAATGCCAAAAAACGCGTCATCTCTTTTGGGAAAAACTCAGTTCCCACTAATTACCACAACAATGGGAGCCCACTGAGTACTGAAAGCGTTATAAGAAATCTGGGGACACAGGTTGACAGCAACCTCTCCTTCGACCACCACATTGCCGCTGTGGTCAGAAAGTCCTTTTATATGGCACATCTCATTACCAAGGGTTTTGCATCCAGGAAGAAAGAGGTCATCATCTTTCTCTACTCTTCCCTCATTAGGCCAATCATCGAATACAATGCCCCATTTGGCATGTACCTCACTAGACACATGCAACAGCTGTAAAGTCCACAAAAGTACCTCACGAAGAGGATCCTAGGCCTTAAACACATGTCCTACACAGACAGACTCAAAAAACTGCAGCTATTCTCCATCTCATATTGTCTACTAAGAAGTGATCTCTGCTTGACTTACAATGCCATGTCTGACCTAGCTCTGTTAGAAATGCTACATCTAAAGAAATCCTAATCGCTCCACATCACACACTCGAGACCTCAACCTCATTACCACAATCAACAGAACATGCTGGAGGGACAGGTTCATAACCCAGAGACTGCCCATACTCTGGAATAGACTTCCCATACATGTCAAGCAGAGCACCTCACTGGCCCTTCTTCAAGAGAAATCTTGATGAGTGGATGGGAAATAAAGTTCACCCTGGGGACCACTCCAGTGGCTCTACTTGATAGAGGCACTGGGAACTAACGTCGGGCGGCACGATGCCAGGGCACATCTAAGGGCTAGGCTTGTAAAGGCTCCAGGGTCATTAGCCTAGTATACACCTATGAACCTATAAAAGTGTAACATTTGACTGTGTTTGTATGTGTGACATTGTAGTTTGTATCTGGCAGTGTCACTGGTGAGGTGTGAAAAAAGCTATATCCTATGAGATCTCATGTCTTCCAATGCTACAGTTCCACTGACTTTGTCAACTTATTGAGACCACAGTATTTGGCTTTAAATCTGTTCATATCATTGTTATTTTCTGTACAGGTGTTTAGTTTCCAGTGACTAGTTAGTACTTCACCAAGATGCTCCTAGCAAGTCACATATAATTCCTGACAATGGTCAGTAATATGCCCTACAATAAATACTGCATATCTTCATATGGACTGTTAATCTACTGCTGTCCTCTTATTTACGGCTTGTTTCCAGGCATATCTGGGTCTGAGCAGGTGTAATATGGGGGTTGCTGAGAGGAAGAAGTGGGAAGGAGCTGCAGAGTTCCAGTTCTGTGCATATTACAAAAGTAAGGAAAGAAAAGGTTTGTTTCTGTAATATGTGTTACCCTAATAATGCAGTTCATATGTTACAGAAGTCGCTGTTCAGGGAAGCTGTAGCCTAAGAGCAAACGTTACTGCTTCAAAACATTTAATGGTTTTGTGAGCTAAGAAGGTACAGGATTCATATAAAATGGTGACTGTCTTTTAAACAAAGACGTGAAGAAATATACAAGATGGCCACTGCATCAAGGAGAAATATTTTAAAGTGCAACAAATGACAATGAGTGCAGTGCTGCCTGTAACTGCTGCCCAGTGACCAAGTTGCTTGGCCATAGCTGGTTATGTACAAGCAACTGTACGAAAGTTACTATCAGGACTGATCAATGCTATGTTGAAATGGTAAACAGTGTTGCCCATAATGTGTGTCCAGTCTGTTCTTTAAAATATCTAACTAGTGCTTGCTTTAATGTAATTTGGTAGTCTGTTCCATGCATCAGCTATTCTATCAGAGAGCCAATTATTACACCTTTCATTCCTATATAATCTGTTACATAGGTTGTCAGATGATTCTCTACTACAACCCTAACCATTCGCAGAGGTAGCTTATAAATGCCCTATATACCAAAATAAGATCTCCTCTTAAATGTATAAATGAGACACTGTACAATTTCAGATAAGCTCGTCTGTCATAATAACTTAAAACTTTCACATCCATGAATGCCCTTGGTATATTTCCGCTGTACTCTTTCCAGTTTAGTTTACTCATGCTTGTTTTCTTACAAGGTTTCCATACTGTTTTTCAATACTCAAGTTTAGGTCTAATGTAACTAACAAACAATGACTTTGTCATTTCTGATTTCCTAGACTTAATAAATCTTTTCATAAAACTACAGTTCTGTTGGTAGATATAATTAGAAAAACTAAAAGCTGGATCTACTCATATACCCAGGTCCTTAAATTAATCTACAGTGTCAAGTGTGTGCGGTATTAAATATTCACCCTTCTTATCCATTAACAGAAATTCCTTGCAAAAAAAACATCTTTTTCTTATAGCGCAATAACGCATTACTAGGTTCTCTCACTTGTGCAAGTAAATGCTCATTACTTTTGTGCAGCAACTTGAAATACAAGCTTCATTCCTTGCAATGGGCAAAATGGCCCCTAGTCTACCACTGCTACATTGCCTCTAAGTGTAATATCTACTGTGCAATACTAAGTGTTGCTATAGACAGACATACAAAAATTGTAATTATGTCCTAGTGTCCTGTCAAGGTTAATGTCATATACAGAGTCTGTAGTTCTGTTTTTGTATTTATTTTATGTTTTTGTCTGCACACTGAGCTCGAAGCAACAAAATTCCATTTAGTCTGCACTCGTGTGGGTCTAAATGACAATAACGTTTACTTTGACATTCATAATATGCAGATGCTTATATTTAGTCTTTAAGAAAACATTGATTTATTGAATTCTTCTCAGTGGATTCTAGATATTTTAAAATGTGCACTGCTTTTAATGTTACAAACTAAGGACAGTACTGGAAATGTAGCCTTACATGTGACCTGTCTAGAGGCCGCATTTCTGTTTTATTTTCCTTCTGAAAAAAAAATAATAATGTACAGTTACTAAAGTGACCTAGCTCGAACACTTCATGTGCATTGCCTAAGAAAAGCACGGTGAGGTAAATTGAGGTAGTCTGTATGCCAGTTGAATTGATTCTACCAGTTGACAATGTAATGAACTGCCTTAAGCTGCAGCGTTATCTGTGTACTTGTTATGGTGTGCAGTCCAGAGCATGGTGTATTTATGATGAATCAGCGCAGAATATTGAAAGCAGAAATAAGGACTTAATCTACACAGCAGGCTATTTAGAAATGTACTTTTATGTCAGTGCATTGAATCACACAGTCCCTTACAAGTGCTTAAAATTGCAAAGGTTGTTCCAGGACCCTGACTGTAACAATTTATGGCATTTGTTGTAATATAAAAGAATGCCTTTGTGACCACTTTGTATAAGAGAGCAAAAGATTCAAATCTCTTTGGAAAGTGTATCATGTACAATAGTGAAGTACAAGTGGGCATGTTCTGTGCCTTGTTTTGTGAATCATTTTCTTATTATTCTTGTCTGTAACACGAATATATGAATATTTCATTTAATGCTCAGCTGTCTGTATAGTTTATGTAGGAGTTGAAATTCAGATTATTAAATGTTAGTATTCGGTCAGGTAAAGAGCGTACAATCTCTTTAAACAGGTTTAGAGGTTTTCGTATCGAGTTTCAAATTGGGGGCCTAAGGAACCTTGATTATTAATGTCTTATGTTATCACTTCTTGTTATCTATATACTTCTCTATTTTTTAATACCATTAAGTAATGAGCTTATTATTGTAAACAGTAGTTTAGTCCTGCGTTTTGGGAATCTATGTATAATGAATCTAATTTTTTTGGAATTTACATACATTTTCAGCAAGACATTACAGAAGTTTATATCATCTCTGCTTGTTGTGCATTCTGTGCACATGTCTTCAGACAGAATCAAATCAGACATGGTTTGTGTGCTGTGGTTTGTGTGCTGTGCATATGTCCCCACGAAAAAGTCCATAGGCTACAAAGAGTAGACCATTCATCAGAGTAACTTATGTTTTCTTTAAGAACCTACACTCTTCCTCAAGCAGGGTTAATAGGCATGCCTAGCCAAGAGTTTACCCCCAAAAAAGAAACCACAGTTAGTACCTGTTGCCCTGTCAATGAGGGTGGAACCCCTGGGAAAATTTGTGGTTTCCCATCCACTCATCAAGGTTGTGCCTGAAGATGGTCAACGAGGTACTCGGTACCTCGAATGCAGCATTAATATTGATTATGAGCATAATCAGCGAGTTATACAGGGGAACAATGGTGCCGTGTAACCAGCCGAGTAACCCCAAGTATCGTGTGCTACTGTAAGCTTTGCTGACTTTTATTTAAACACTATGGTCAAAACTTAATGTACTGTCTTCAGTAAGTCTTGGATCTTTTATTTATCTGTCTTAAACATCTCTCCATTAATTTTGTAAATAAAATGTATATCTTTTTTCATAGTGAAAAATACCCCATTTGGCAGCATTAAGGGAGAGGCCTTTGTTTCTTTGTCAGGTGCTGATTTTGTTCAACCTATCTTGCAGTACTTTTTGCATCCCAAGTAGAGATAATCAGATTTCCTACTTGGTAGTAACTACTGTACTGTACTAATCACAGCTGTTTATATGTAGTTGTATCGGAAAAGAAAAATTCCAAATATGAATTAGTTCCAATATTGAGCCATAAGAGACACCACTAGACATCTCAGTATGCTTTAATGGGTAACTTGATATCCTTGCCTTCAGAACTGCCCCCCTCATCCAGTTATTAACCTATAAAATTGTATAATTAATCTGTAATACCAGTATATGAAATGCAGTCGATGCCTTGGAGAATCGTAAATATGCTGCACGTATAATCCATCCCTCATTAAGTGCTTTTGTTGCATCTTCAAAAACAGCATCAAACCATGTAAGAATGAACTTCCCTTGAGATCCTTATTCTTCCAGGTTAATTATTGTTAGGTTACCATCAGGGGCATAAGCAGGATTTTAGAAATTATAACCCACCTGCTAGAATATAGCACACTTTCCTTCTAAGTGTAACTTCTTTTCCCCAGATACTATATATTTCTGGACAGCATACAATTTCAGTATTGAAATCTCCCTCCCTTAAATGAGGGTTTTAAGGAAACAGAAAACATTTAGCCAGCTTGGATTTTGAAGAGAAATGCTGTTTAGCATGATCTATAATGACCTAAAATTCATAATAAACACTCTAAATATGCCAGAGCTTTTATTTTATTATTATTATTATTATTATAGCACACTGCAGTGTATAGAAGGAATACATTGTTCTAAAAATCTGTGTCTTTTAAGATTTAGAGCTTACACAGAATATATAAATGGTCTGCATTATTAGGGTCTGACATACTGCCTCCATTATGCATGTGATGTTATAAATTATGTCAGACTCCCAGGAATTTCTTAGTAAGAATATGCAGTTCTTTTCAGTAGTTTATATTCCTCATATTGTACAGTAAACTGCCTGGAATATTTATTGTTTGAGCCCTGGAAGTTAGAATTATTAACCCCTCTTTGCTACTACCAAGTAAATCATTGTTGCACTGTATTTGGCATTCATCAGACCTATCATTGATTACAATGCCCCCCTTTGGTACGTACCTAACCAGGCATATCCAACAATTGGAACGTCCACAAAGGTTCACACTAAAAGAATACATGGCATAAGTAGGCGTAAGTAAAATGTCCTATGCAGACTGCCTCAAGGCCCTATCCCTGTATTCTGTCTCCTACAGGATTTTGAGGGGAGATCTATGCCTGACATGCAGGGCATTGTCAGACCCCACTTTGATGGACCTCCTGCTTATCCACAAAACAAACAGAACCAGAATTACCTGTTCTAAAGACTTAAACCTTGCCTGTAATATTAACAGGACCTGCTGGAGAGATAGGCAAGTACCTCAGAGACTACCCCCGTCTATGGAACAGGCTCCCTCATCCATGTGAAGCAGAGATCCTCCCTAACCCAATTGAAGTGCAACTTGGACAACTGGATGGGGAAGCGGAAATTCATCCTTTGTTTGGCACCTACGTCTCTAATGGACACAGGTAACCTGTAAATGTTTCATCTCCCAGGTCCATGCTTACACTTATCAAGGGTGTCAAAACTTGTTAGAGATTTGGGATGAATGGCTAGGCTTAAAAAGGCCCTTGTGGTCATTAGCCTAATAAACACCTATGAACCTATAATATTGGAAGGGTCAAATTGTTAGTAAAAGATATATTATTTAAATCTTAAGTGTTATAAAACTGGCAGAGAATTTATCTGCCAGGGCATCTACAATTAACCCGGTTTAAAATATTAATTCATTTTAGACAGTCTGTGACATTCAATGTTTCCATTTTTCTGACAAAAAAAATGCCCTGTTAATCCCTTTAGGTTCTGATACTAGACTGGTGTTGTAAATCTGGTCTAACTGATCAATGTAACAAGGTCTTTCTGTATTTTGTTTAAGTGGAGAGTTGTTTATTGAGTTAAGAGTGGTTTGGAGATGCAGTACCATTTATCGGTTTTATAATTAGTGGTCTCATTGTTCCACCAGACCAGGTTATTCTTTAAGTTACTAGTAAAGTTAGTCGTATTTATTCAGTTATTTTACATTTTAATCAGGTAAGTGAACTTGTCTAAGGATCCATTTCGGTCATGACTCAAGCCACAGTAGCATAAACAAACAGTGACAAAAATAATACAAGTAATCACAGCACAAGTTCAAACTTATGAAATGCAGACTGTAGCGCTGAATGCAAAAACATTCATACGTAGAAACATAGTAAATAATTACATCCTACAGCTGTTAACATTTGGATGCTAGTTGGTCATTAAGAGCATTTCCAAATTTATTTTAGTAAGAAGTTAGTTTATTTTAGATATTTCCCGATTTGTAGGTTCCAGTTTTTAGTTTTAATCCATCATGGTCAGTATTAGTAATGAGGGTAGTAAGGAGGGTTTTTTTTTGGGGGGGGGGGGGGTAAATGATTTTTTGAAAAATAGTGAAGTACATTTTCATCTGGATGGACTATGATAAGTTTGTGCAGATGTGTCTACAAGGCATACTTGGGGGCGGGTTTACCTCAGATACAAAGTAGGATTGATTCTGACTGATGGTTATGGGCTAAGCTTGTAACAGTCTTCAGAATGATAGCCTAGTATTTGCCTATGAACCTAAGGTAATCACCCACATAAAAAGTAACACAGTCTGTAGATGTGAAGTTCTAAGTAAAACATATAGTATAATGTATTCACGCCACAGAAATGAATAAGGATTTATGTATGCTGTGCTTAAGTAAAACGTTCAGCTTCAATCTCAAAACAGCACAGGAAAAAAAAAAAAGCATCTGCTTTAGAGATATTATTCAATGATTTAACAATGAAAAAAGTACACAAAGTCCAGAGAGAGAAGGGGAAAAACACAATGCTCAAAACTCTGCTTCAAAGAAAGGCAAGAAAATACAACAGAATAGGATCCATAAGCTTGAAGATGGCATTATTCAGGTACTTACCCCTCAAATAAAAGGAATGTACCCTCATCTGTGTAACAACTCAAACAGGAGGCTGAAGTGGGGAAAGCTTTTATGAAAGCTCTCTCCCAGACATCACTGCTAAAGCCCTATGCTTGAGGCTCTCTCCCAGACATCACTGCTAAAGCCCTATGCTTGAGGCTCTCTCCCAGACATCACTGCTAAAGCCCTATTGCTGCTTGAGAAGTTGAAATTGGTGGTGAGGGGGGGACAATAAATGTGTTTGTAATTAAAAGGAAATTGTACATACACAAACTTTAACACAAGGGGAAGATTTTTCCCACTAGAACGGAAGGCAGTATTTATGATGTGAAAGTTATCATAAGGGGATGAAAACTGGCAAAAGCCAAACAGCGAGGACTAAGCTTTGAGATTCGCCTGCCAGAAGAACCTGGAGGAGGTAACAAAAAAAAGGAAGAAAACAAAAGAAATTAAAAAAAAAAATCACCAAAATCCAAATTAAAATCAATCAATAAAAAATAAACGATGCATATTTCCAAGTACCTGAAATTTCATTTTTTTATTTATCTATATGCTCACCTGCCACTGCAAAGCATCAAGCCTCTCCCTAACAGATATAATCTTTACTTCTATTTTATTGTATTTTCAATGTCCCCCACCTTGGTATGCCTCAGTCAGGGTGAGGGCTGAATAGAGGAGGCTTAATGGTGGATTACGCTCTGACTGGCATTCCATCAATTATGATGCATTTACTTAGGTATAAACACTCCCTTAGTAGAATGAAGACAACACTGTTAACCATGTGGACCACAATGCCACCCCCCACCCCCAATGCATGTGCATGCTTCCATGTCACTCAACCGTGAAGAGGACATGCAGACTCCACACAGAAGGCGCTCCAGCCGAGAATCGAATGGGAGAACCTCTTGCTGTTGGGCGACAATGCTAACCCCTGCACCACCGCGGCCTAACAAATCAAAAGACTGAATCTCAAAATACTGAAAATTAAAATACTGCACACATTTTTAATGCAGGGAGCAAGCCCCCATGCACCCCTCATGTGGGCGGTTGCACCCCCCCCCCCATCCCATGCTAACTCTATATACCAAATCCAAGATCGCACAACAGTGGAGAAATGGCAAATGCCATCATTCAGTATTTTGAATTTTCAGTCTTCTGAAGTAGACCCAGTCAAGGCCTGTGTAGTTGCTGAAGATGGCAAAGTACTTGAAAAAACTAAGTAGTCACTGTATAGCTCTGACTGGTTCAAACTTTCATAGTGAAAAATAGCTAGAGATGCAAGTGGGATAGATAAGGGTGGAAGAGCTACTTGGGTGAGTTTAAGATGCTGAGAAGTCCTATGACTTGAGGGCAGTAGTCTGGACTGTTCCTAAGGAATGAAATCTGCAATATCAGATCTAGTCATCTAAAGGAGGATGGTATAAGTGTCGTCTGGCCTATCCAGGATGGGTCTCATGTAAGAACACTTACATCAAGGATCCTCTTCCTTGACAGGTCTTTGCTTTGTTGTATTCCAAGCAGTTAGTAATATTGAGTAAAAAACAGTAAGACTGAGCAGGCACAGAGCTCAGATGACAAAATCCTGCAGTGAGTTCTAATTTTCCCCATAAGTAGCCTGACCCTCACCTTTCCCTGGTTAAGACCATAATGCTTGTAGCTGTGGCAGAGATATCTGTCTGTCATGGAAACATTTCTGAGCAAGCGCTGGAGGCAATCGCTCCTCTGATGTAGTGAATTCTGACCACACTATTTGCCAAATAGGCAATTAGCTGCTTGATTACTAAAGGTAATGCAGCTGGAAATCCAGATGAAAAGTATTATCTTGGCAAATGCAACTTTCCCGCCTGCAAATAATGATAAAGATCAATTGGCCCTTCTATGTTTTTTTTTGTTTTTTTTTTAATTAACACACTTTATTCCAATAAGAAGAACAACTTCCCCAAACAATAATCATCAAAATCTGCATAACACATTACTGAAGTAGTTAACTGCACTTGTTTAATAAGTCATTTCAATGTGCGTTTCCATGCTTATATCTTTTGGACATCCTGGTTTTCCAAACCAATGTCCTAGAGTTGTAGGACCATTTATGCCCAACTATTATACCAATTAAATTGGCCAGTGAACCATCCTGACAACTCTATTTCCTGTCTTCCTGACTGGCTGGTGATCCATCTACCTCTCCCTCTCCTACTTCCATAATCTATAGCGATTTCACCTAAGTTTCCCTATATCTAACCTGTGCCCTCTCTAAGTCCAGCTTCTTTGCAAATACTTCTCCAATTCAGCCATGGCTAATTAACATCCGCGAGAGTTGGGGTTATCCTAAACCACCTCAAAATACTCTCTCTACTCTGTGGTATATAAGTTGAGGAGCTGTATACATATTAAAATAGTGGGGATGTGGAGGGACTGCAGGAAGAGGAAACACCTCCATATTGAAAATGGTTTAAAGATGTAATACAGAATTTTAGAATTCAGTGCTTGTCAAACTCGCTGTTCGTTTTCCGAAGTACTTTGGGGATCCCGTGATCAAGTCTCATACTTTTGAGAGGAAGCTGGTAATTAATGCATTTAACTAGATGTCACAAAAATAACCAGTGTTAAAATAAAATTAATTTAGCTGGGGGGGAGTGTATGCCTCTGGTAACAACTGCGAACAGGAATAAATACAGTTCCTCTAGCTCTTTAAGCACCTGAAATCATAGGAAGGTATTAGGCTATTGGTCATGAGGCCCTCACAAGCCTAACCAAGAATTTAGCCCATGTTCTGACAAGTCAACAACTGATGCCCCTGCCCAGCAAGGAAACAGGTAGAAATCCAGGGGTGTATTTTCTGTCCCCCATCTAGTTATCCAGGTTGTGCTTAAAAAGGGTTAACGAAGTAAAGTGAAGGAAGGTTGCACACCCTGTACTAGAACCCAGGTGCATCTATACTCTAACCTTACACATACACGTGCTGCCACAGGAATAGTTACAAAAATGGAGCAAAAAAGTAAATAATGACAAAAGGAAAAAAAAAATATTACCATGTGAATTGCACACATTTTTCCCCTTAATCCATCTCTCCATATTCTTCCTGTATGCCATCCTTAAGGAAGTCAGTATTGTATCAAATTAATGCACTGCAGGGTGCAAGGCAAGTCCGACAACAAATGTGAAAGAGACTCCCTCCTTGGCACATAAATCGCCTTACTTTCAGCAATATGTTAGACCTTAGCTGTTCTCCTTGCTTTGAGCAGCACATCCAGTGTGCAACTATAACAATATTTTCTAGACTTATCTTGACTAAGAAAGTGCACTCCTTACCCCCTGAGAATGCAGATACTCCACAGTCTTTGTGATAGTATGCAACACAGCGCTGGCCTCTCTCTCCGAGAAACACTTTTCCCGGAGAATTTTATCTAGAAGTTCTCCTCCTCTCATTAACTCAGTCACCAGATATACGTGTTTTTCATCTTCATATACCTGTTGAAAATGACAAGAAAAAAGTACATAACATAAGACCAGCTGACATACATGAAATATAAGACCAGTAACCATACTTAAACACATAAGCAATAATGTAAGTACAGCTTAACTGTTGGCCTCTCCTACTTCAGAAGGCACAAAGCTGCACACATCATCAGCAAAATAAAAGGGGAAGCCACTACCTTTTGCTGCCTTTGCATACATACTCTTACAAGACAGATGTGCCAAGACATTAAAATGTACCGTTTCCTCTGCCCTTAACAACCTTCAGTACTAATATACCTTTTTTTTTTCATTGCAACGTCTGAACTATTGTTCTGCCTCATCAAAGCTGTAGCAAGGGGAGCTTAGCTTCCCGGGCAATGCATCTGTTTGGCACCACTACTAAAATAATTGCTCCCCAAGCAACACATGAAATTTGTCTCCCTTCTGTGCTGCCTTTAAATGTTTGCTTACTGACTGCTTAGAAGTGGTCTGTTTTTTAAGTAGCAATAAATCATTAGGCTGCTACCTTAATAAGCATATTTTTATAAACTTTTAATGTTATCATTAAGCATGACGCAGAAGTTTATAAATGCAACCTAATAACTCATTGATAATTTCAGAAAAAAAAGTGCGACAGTGTACAGGCTACCATTTGAGCAATTACTCATTAAGACTGCTCCATTTATAAATGTATTTTATATAAAATTACTGAGCTGTCATTGTAGCTACCATATAATTAAAATGAAATTTCACAGTTTGTAAGCTACTGATTGCCAGGGACATGGGAAATTGAACCTGCAAATTTTCCACAGTTTCATTAAAATTTCATCTTACTGTCTGCACAAAATCCACACTTATTTTATATTTCTGACATTAAAACAGACTTAAGTTACAAAGTATTTACATATTCAAGTACATCTTTCAAAAGACTACAAATGTTTAACAAAATAATGCAATGTGTGACAAAGACAGAGAAAGTAAAGACAGAGAAAGTAATTTTCCAGGTGATTTATTCTCAGTCTACTTTCATCACGCTAGGCTATGCATCACAGATCTTGATGACAAAAATCAGGGTTATAACAGTGAGTCAGAGAACTTTCCAGTAACAAAGTAAAACAAACAATAACTGTGAGAAGAGGTAAAATGTCTCCATTCCCCTTGTGAAGGCAGTGACCACAAGTTTTTTTCTGTACAGCCGATTTTCCTTGCTATAAATGTTTCGTCCTAAATTCTGATTTAAATATACATGGTTTGTATGAACTGTTTTAAATGTTTTTATTCTTATTTTATTTTACTTGTATTTGCTTACTAAGGTAGAACACTAATTTCCATGGACCTTTTTCAGACTCAGCCCAGGAGCGCTGTCTGGTTAAATGACTTGCTCAGAGTCACATAATTAGGTAATGAAGATCAAACCCTGGAACCACACGAAACAGCTTGTTAACAGTTCCTTAAAGCTCTTTATATTTTCTTGACATTTAGCAGTAAAACTTAATTCCAAACCCCTTAAGTGTATTACTGGGGTGGGTGGAGTTACCTCACTAATGATTTATAAATTTGTTTTTAGCAAGACTGTCCGACAACTCTCTACTAGAATCTTTTCAATATGGTGCACATGAATGAATGCCAAACAGTTAGGAGTTGTACTTCCAGTGACAACCAGAGGCTTTGAACCCTACGAAGGTTAGCCTGTGGTGCGTTTAAGAAAAGCACCTGAAAGCATCTACAGCAGCACATGTGACTAGTCCATTGTTGTAACCAGTACAAGCCACACAATACAATATAAAGAACTACTAGACGGTAGCATGTTTATAGGAAGAAAATGCAGACTTCAGTGCTCAGGTTCTGCAAGCCATTTCCATACTTTGATAACATTTTCTGTGATTTTTCTAGTGTCCCTTGCTACTGCTTAATTACAGCTTGCAAACTGACATACCTTTTTTAAGTTAACAACACTTTACTAGGATTCTACATAATAAATACACTTAATGGCTACACAGTTTATAAAAATAAATTTCTTAATGTAATAACCTAATAATCTGAAATCTTGTAATCTGTGAAACCTGTTTTTCTTGACATGAATCCCTTGATTGGCATCCCCTATAATTTGGTGACCAGGGCAGCCTCCCAATCCACCCAGCCCCTTCCTACAGCTCTGCTGTCTACATGAACATCATTCTGTATGGAAATCAAATTTAAAGGGAGAGAGAGAGAGGTATTCTACTGAACAAATAATGGAATATCACACTTCTCTTATTAAGGACACAAAATGTTACATCCAAAACAAATCTAACCTTCACAATCATGGAAGCAATATTTTTGAAAGGGGGCATGCCCTGAAATGAGGGATGTACCTACCACAACACAAATCTTTATACATAAACACAAAGATCACACAGACCCAGATAACAGATAAAAAGGGAGGATTTAAAAGAAAATGAAAACTGAAATTTTCCATTCTCTCCTATTCAGGTTCCTTCAAACACAGTCCAGAAGTCAAGGTTGCAAGCTGTAGTTCCTGTGGCACAAGGTTGAATTCTCTCAGCCCTTGCTTGCCTACTGTATGGACTTTGAGCAAGTCACTTAACCAGAGATTGGTACCAGGTCACCCCTAAAAGGGACTGTGTGTCCAGTGGGCTTACCTGGTTAACGAATAGGATTATTATTTTTATGAGAGTTAACTGTAACAAACATAACTAGATATATGCAGACATCAACAAATTAAGCACGTTAGTGCATGGACATAACAGGGCGGCCACGGTGGTGCAGCGGTTAGCGTTGCCGCCTCACAGCAAGAGGTTCTCCGGTTCAATTCTTAGCTGGGGTGCCTTCTGTGAAGAGTCTGCATGTCCTCCCTGTGGTCGAGTGGGTTTCCTCCCACATCCCAAAGACATGCAGTAGGTGGATTGGGCACTCTAAATTGGCCCTAGGTGTGTGTGCGCATATGTGGGCCTTCTGTGGAAGGTTGGGCACCGGGCTGGCAACTCGACATTGTAAAATTCCACTGCCAATCATGAGCGGACAGATTATCCGCTGTGGTGACCCCTAACCAGGAAAAGCCGAAAGAAGAAGAAGAAGAAGAAGAAGTGCATGGACATAACACAGTGATGGCGAACCTTTTGGGCTTGGAGTGTTAAAAATTCAGAAAATGCCTATCTTGACTCTTGCTGGTGCATCACACCCCCCCTCCCCAAACTAAAGAGAAACAATTCTTTACATATTCATTTATTTAAAAAAAAAAAAAAAAAAAACAGTCCAATCATGTACGCTGCTAGGATTATAAAAGTAAAAGAAAAATCATTGACTTACAATGAAGAAAACGACATGCGCACTGATAATTGGGCTTAAAACAATGCACCAAAAAATTACCCTACTTTTAATAGTCATTTTGAATTGAAAAAAAAATGGAGCACATTGCATTTGATTTGATTAACATCAATTAATGACTTTTTTTGTTGCTGTTTCAGTAAATAAGGGCAGGGTCACATTTAGTGCATTTTTGTTCATTCAGTTTTTTTTTGGTAACTTGTGTTGGTGAACGCTGGAGTGTCACCTTTGACACCCGTGTCACAGGTTCGTCATCACTGACATAACACTTTTAAGTGCTGGCAAAGCAACAACTGACAAACAGTAGTGTCCCTGTGTCCAGCACTAGACAAAAACACCTCTCTGTAGTCTTCTGTTTGAGCAGGACAGAAAATGTCTGCAAACTGTAAGGATATACTACAAGTTTGAAGAGAAGAAAAATTATCCAAATCATCTGATTTGTGTAACTAATAAACTTGGGAAAGCACAAGATGTTTGGCAAGGAGCTGACAGTTCAATTGTCGGATTCTTCCAGTCCATTAATTAGCTGGGCCAAAAAGTGTACATCAGCACCCATGTCCATCCATAAACTTTGGAATTTTAGACATATGTGATGGACTAAACATCAGAAAAAAAAAAAACTCTTGATACTTAACCAATTACACACCAGTTTGGGTGGGGGAAATTACTTTGGCATGTGCGCAGTAACCATAATCAAACTCTGAATAGAGAGGAGACATGCATCAGAAAAGGAATACATGCATGAAATTCAGATAAAACTATCAGGTGCAAGACTTTTTTTTATGGGATGTTGCTGCTCATCTGGATTTTGAAAATGCACATTTTTCTTTATATTGTGATGAAAAACCTAGGCATGCAAGGCTGGAATTATGCAGGTATCACCAATTTTGGTAAACTTGCTGGTTCTATGCATTTCTTAATAAACACTAAAAAAATTACCAATAAACATGCATCGTCAACAGCTCCATGGTATAACAGATAAAAGTACTAGCGGTCTGCACTATCCCTGTTTAATCACTTCCTCTACAATGTTAGCAAGTTATTAAAATGTAAATAGGTGGCCGCCTGAGGGTGTTATTGCTGCCTCATCAAAAGATGCAAGTGTCTTCCGCTAAGTATACAAAAAGTGCAATTAAGCAGATGTCTACATACATCTGGAATACTCACTCACTGCGCCTGTCGCCATCAGCTAAGCAGCATTCCTCTTGGTCTCTTGAGTACTTCATTATGTAAAATGAAATGTAATTTTCCTGCAGTACTATGTTTTGCCTCAAAATATTAAATTGCTGTCCTTTTTCTTTTAGCTGTAGCCTGCAATATCAAAATTACAAGTCACTATTTCCACTGTTTAACATACATGCACTGTTCCTAGTCCTATTTACTGCTTTGCACACTTGCATTGCATGTACTACAGGTTAATGGTCAGTGTTTCTCATTTGGAATTTACTTTTTTTCTAAGTTGTTTAGCATATTACTGATTACAGCTGTATGTATGGTATGCTGCAATGTTTTATTTTGTTTGCATCCTGCAACTATATGCTGTTAGTTTATCCTTTTACTATTTTTTCCTGATCTTTTTCTGTCTTGTACCTCTTTGCTGATTTAATCTGCAGTGTGTCACCTGCTATGCATGTCTGTGTCCAATCTAAAAGAAAGCCGAAGAAAACTTTTGAGCTTGATGAGACTCTCCATTTCATTTTAAAAGCAGGCATGTACATGTTACTTTGTTACGCTATATGGTTATAAGCAACTTTCCCTGTGGAACTTGTTTAACTTGCTTACTTATGTAATCTCTGTAAATAGTCTGTTTGTAAGATGTAATGCTGTATCTGCTTAGCCTTGGAGCTTTCCTCCCCGGGCCTCCGCTGAAAATGTACATGCATCCAGTCGGACTATCCCAGTCAACAAATGTAAAATAAAAATAAATGAAATAAATTTACTGTTGATCACGAATACCTGGTAGTTTGTATAGGTAATTGGCCAAACTGATATTTGGATTACATAGTAGCACCCTACTGCTAACAGTTATGTAAACGTCTAATCTGCAATGACTGTGACAAATGCTGCTGGTAAAATTTCTATTTTCCAATATAGCTGTCCTGACCTCTCCACAAATTGTCTGAAGTTTTCCTGACAGCACTCATGGATCGCTGGTTCTGATTATTTTCATTTTATTTCTTGCTTTACTGCTGTCGCCATTTACTTTCATTTACTGAAGGAGTGTTACAAGTCTCCAAGTCATTGTTACACAGCGACACTGCCTTGACTCAACCTCTAGGAACAAAGAGCAGCTCACATAAGCCACTTACAGTCACTTTCCCTAACCAAGGCATGTGCCAGCACATTCACGATTGGTGCATGCCCAGACTGGTTTCCTCGCAATAACGTGAAGATCTCAGCCCGCTTAACTCTCTACCACCCAAAATTCCCCAGGCCACCTACTAGTTTGGTCCTTATTTCTCCATCACCATATTTTCTGATAATTGTAGCTTCACTCATGCTAATTTACCATTCACTACAACTTACATTTCTCTCTGCACTGCCTTAATCTACTAGCTTTACTACTACTTATACTCATAATCCTACTACACACTGTCTTTTAGTCTAGCTACTGCTCAGACATACTACTGTTACTTCTCTACATCATATAATATCTCCCTTTATCCTCTAGCTATTAAACAAAAAACTAACCCTATACTCCTAAGACAAAGCTTACAGCTATCAGCACCCCTACAGTCCCAAGACAACGCTCTAACTACAGTCATCAGTACCCATGCACTCCCAAGACAGTGCTCTAATTTAGTCATCAGCACCCCTACCCTCCCAAGATAATGCTCTTACTTATAGTCATCAGCATTTTCCTTCTCCATCCATCAGTTTTTACCCTCCTGCCCTCAATTATCCCAACATCATTACATCATTTTCCTGGCAAAACCTCAACAGCCACTCATCTCCATTTGCATCCATCTCCCTACATCTCAGCAAAATTACCATTCTGAAAATTAATCCCATCACATCAATAGTGTAGCTTGTTCATAGGTTTTTACTAGGCCAGTGACCACAAGGGCCTTTTTAAGCCTAGCCATGCATCCCAAATCTCTGACAAGTTCTCACACCCTTGATAAGTGTAAGCATGGGTCAGGAGATGAACCATTTACAGGTTACCTGTTTGTATTAGAGACATAGGTGCCAAACCAGGGATGAATTTCCAGTTTCCCATCCAATTGTCCAAGTTGCACTTGAATTGGGTTAGGGAGAAAATCTGCTTCACATAGATGGGGAGCCTGTTGCACAGATGGGGTAGTCTTTGGCATACATACCTATCTCTCCAGCAGGTCCTATTTATATCACAGGCAAGGTTTAAGTCTTTAGAATGGGTAATTCTGGTACTGTTTGTTTTGTGGATATGCAGGAGGTCCATCAGAGTGTGGTCTGACAATGGCATGTATGCCAGGTATAGATCTCCTTTCAAAAGTCTGTAGAAAACAGAATACAGGAATAGGGCCTTGAGGAGATCAGCATAGGACATATTACTTACGCCCTGTATTTTTTTAGTGAGGAACCTCTGTGAACATTCCAGTTGTTGGATATGCCTAGTTATGTACATACCAAAGGGTCACTGTACTCAGTGACAGTGCTGATGAATGCCGAATACACTGGAACAATGACTTTCTTGGACTTAGATGGCATACTTGTGTTTATAAGTTGTGTAACATAGAATGATTTCCTCATCACTGTGGACATGTGATGATCGAAGGCTAGATTACTATCTGTGTGTGTCCTTAAGTCCCTGACTACTCTAAAGGGTGTGTTGTCAATATGATGGTTACCAAGGATGGATGACTTCCCAAAGGATACTATTATACATTTCTTGGTATTTAGTTTTAGTCCATGGCTCTGACACCAGTTGTTTGCATCAGCCACTCCCGGAGAACATTTGTGTCGGTATGAGATTCAATGACAGCTCCTAATTTGCAATCATCTGCAAATTTAGTCACCCAGAGACCCACTGACATTGGCCTTGACTTCCGAGAAGTAAATGCCAAAAAGGAGCGGTCCAAGGACTGATCCCTGAGGGACTCCAATTGTGACTGGCCTCTTTGTACAGTCAGACTCCCCAATTCTAACTTCCTGGGTCCTGTCTGTGAGCCAGTTGGCTATCCCACTGGGTGACATGCATGTTTGTACATAACCTCTTGAATTTGTCAACAATGCCCCAAGTGGGGTATTGTGTCAAATGCCTTGGCCAGGTCAAGGTAGGCAGTGTGAAATATTTTGCTTTCATCCATTGCTTTGGTGACCTACTCAAACAAGTCCACCAGGTTGATTAGGTGTGATCTGCTCTTGATGAAACCAAACTGGGTTGGGTCCAGTGTCTGGATGATCTGCCCTTGATGAAACCAAACTGGGTTGGGTCCAGTGTCTGGACCCATTCCTCCACACTTATCTCCCCATCACGTCAATAGTGTAGCTTGTCCCCATTCTCCCACACTTAACCCATCACATCAATAATGTAGCCTGTCCCCATCCCCACACACATCTTCCAAATTAACAACAGACCTTTTCATCTACCAAACCTTTCATCAGATGTCCACTTACTCCTAATCAGTGAAGACATTCGCTCTAATCCAAGACCAATGCCAACTTCTAAAGATCACTCGCATCTAAACATCTCTAGCCTAAAAATCATTATTTGTCTTCAACAGAATACACAAAAAAATCTCAGACTTTTCAACCTTAACATTCATAGCATCTGTAACAAATTCACCCTACTACAAACATGGATTCTCCTAAATTCCCAGACATTCTAGGTCTAACTGAAACCTGGCTCAAATAATCTATTTTCAACCACAAAATAACCCCTTCAGGTTGCATACTATTCTTTTTGACAGCATGGCCAAAAGGAATTGTTGCCATTTTTCTTCACCAACAATCTCCAGATGAGACCCTGGATATCTGCAGTTCAGTAATTCAGAACTAATTACTACTCTGCAACACAATAACCACAAATCAGTTTGAGTAACTGCTCTATACATCTCACCAAGTCTTCACAGCAATACTCAAACAATAGAAAGAATCATGTCCTGGGCAAGTGAAAACATTCACTATGAAACTAATGGGGGACTCCAGTATCAAGTGGAATTTATGCAATTATTGCAATTACTTCGCAAATCAACAATCTTTTCTGCCTTTCCTACTACCTCCTCTGCTTGCACGTTCCGGTGGTGTGCTACAGCTACCTGGTGAATTATTCTGAAATCCTGTGGAAAACTGTATAAACTGTATAAGAAAAGGCTTTAATCAGCAAAATACCAGGGTAGACCACTGCTCTGCCATCTGAAGTTAAACTCGTTCTGTTCTCACTTCAAAACCTCTGCAAAAACTAACTAAATTTAATGTATGTTACTATCGGACACTATTGTTTTGCCATAATTAACTGTTGTGTATCTGGCTGCAAGCACATCAACCGGCAACTTCACCTCCTGCTGCACTCTCTTCCCTTCTTAGTATTTCTTTTGTGTCCCTCTCATCTGTTCTACGCTCTTTCTAATTCTGCTTGTAATGTCTTACAAACACCCCTCCCCACTCTGACTTTACTCTGTGAACCACTGCTCTTATCTATTCTTTTCAGTTCCACTAACTAGCCTACCACATCACTTTGTTTTTCTCACTTGTGATCAGCTCCTTGCCTGGGCCATCAAATAATATAAAAAAAGGAAACAATTATCCTGGGTAATGTTAACATTAACTGGCTAGATTTCTCCCATGATCATCCCTCCTAACATTAACTTGTACAACTTCATCCAGCTAATTGCCAATATAACTAGACCCAACAGAAACAGTGACAGCGGTTCTATTTTTGGACTGGATTCTAGTCTCCAACCCAAATAAAATCTCCTTTGCAGACACACTACCAAATAGTATCAGTGATCACTTGCCTACCTATATACTAGGTAAAACCAACCCAGCACTAACTAAACACCAGTATAAGCAAAGACATTTATCCCATTTTAACTCAAACACCCTTAACGAAACTCCACAAAACATCAACTGGGATGCATTAAAAATCCTTCCCTTGGAGGAGTTTGTTGAGTTCTTCATCTCAACATTTCTCAAGACTAAAACCATCTAGCACCACTCCGACAAAAAAAAAAAAAAAAAAAAAAAAAACATGCTACTTGGCTCACTAGACCCACTAAGCAACTCATGACTGCTAGGGACAAAGCATGGAAACTATAGCAAAAAAATAAAAATCCTTCTGACCTATTACAATTCAAGCAACTCTGTAATCAAGTAAATCATTTAGTTATTAAAGACAAAAAAGAACACTACCCAAGTCTGCAAAGTTACCATAAGCAAAACCCCCCAAAAAATCTGGAACTCCATTACTTCCTTGCTAAACCCAGACTCAAGGAATAACCCTTGTGCAAATCCATATAAAACACCTACTGAAATAGCCACTCTCCAACTCATATTTCATCAACACCATATCTAATCTTACTCTACTACCTTCCCTCAGACCAACTTAAATACTAACCCTATGCCTCCAAATCAATCCACACAAAACTCTACAACTACCCCTCAATCGAGCTTCTCTTTTTCTCCTATACCTACCACTACTATAAGAAAAATACTCCTTAAGCTCAAAACTGACAGTAATGCCCCCGACAACCTACCCCACAAATTTCTACAAATATCAGCTAACTCCATCGCCTACCCTATCAGCATACTTCTTAACAGATCTGTCCAAGAGTCCAATGTACCTATGATCCAGAAAAAGGAATACATTCTCCACTTCATAAAGGTGGCAACACCTCAGACATTTCCAACTTTTGATCTACTGCTATCCTTTCACCCATTTCTAATATCTTGGAAAAATGTATTCACATTCAACTCCTTAACTTCATAACCAAATCCTTTTCCCCGCTTAGCATTGGTTCAGGCAGGCCACAGTACTACAACAGCTCTTATATCCTATATGGACACAGTTAACCAGGCTGGAGATGCAAGAAAAATTGTTTCCTCACTCATTTTTTTTCTCAAACATCTTTACTGAATTATCACTTGTGACAGAGACAAATTTACATTCATATAAATGTAATCAAACTATATTAATATAATAAACATTATACTTCACACATATTGCTATATATTATATAACCTAAGCAATAGTACATACAATTATTCAATTCCTGCCTTTTTTTAGACAAGAAACTTTCATTAAACCATCACTTACTACATAGCCAATGTTACATTTATATAAATGAAAACAAACCACACAAACACAATTCCTCACTTCTTCTTGAGCTCTCTAAAGCCTTTGATACGGTCTCCCACTCTTTACTTTGAAAACTCTCTAATTTAGGCATTGCACTTCCAACCCTAAGCTGGTTCTCAAGCTACCTCACAAACAGGTGACAATTAACCAAATGGCAGCACTCTGTCTCTCCCTTTCCTTAACACAGCCACACGTTTTCCCCCAAGGCTCCATACTAGGGCCCCTATTTTTCAGTATCTTTATCAACAACATTCACTCCACTCTTAGTCAAGGTAATGTAATCCAATATGCACACCACTCAACCATCTGCACTGCCAATTAATTCCACATCTGAACTACAGCAAATTACCTAAAGTGCCCTCACATCTACAGAAACTTAGATGACCAATAACCATCTTGCCCTAAACCCCAACAAAACTAAACTCTTTCTATTTACCCCAAAGAAAAATACTTCCCTAAACAAGAATGAATTCACTATACAGTCTCAAAACTATCACTGAGGTTGTATCACATACTAAACTACTAGGGGTCATCACAGATGAAAACGTAACATTTGGCATGCTAAATACAGCACAACAGTATAAAAAAAACATCAAAAATTGGGCATTCTCTTTAGACTCAAACATTTCAACTGTTCCGCAAAACAAACCCTTGCCTCTATCTTTCTACTGCTCTCCCTCTCCTTACCAATATCCAGTCTTATCTGAAATCCAAGCTTGAGACATGCTACAATAAAACTGACAAGTTTGCAACTTAATGCAAAATATTCATCCCACCATTGTTCTTTACACTTAATAAACTAGCTTGAACGTCCACATTATCTTACATACTTACAATTAACCACAGCACACAAAATCATATTCATGCCAGCAGACTGACCTGCCCTTAACACTTTATTTACTCATTGCCACCCTAACAAACCCCTCGTATCTGAGATCCAACTGCTCCTGAAGGTGGAAAAACAAACCTTTCAGCTGGCCAGATGCTTCACTCCTTTACTATTACCAAACTATGGGACACCCTCCCATCATCATTTACGGCTATAAGTAATGCAATTTCCTTCAAAAAATCCCTGAGGCAACACCATTTCTCTCTATGGCAGTGCACGTGTCAATACCACACTCTCAAAACCAGACTCCCTATTACACCACTACTTTTTCCTTCACTAATTAATCCTTTGTCAATTCAAATCTTCTACATACTATTAACATTAATCATAATAATATTTTCTAAAGTCCTCTGTTTTGAAACATCTACTTAACAACAGTATTGGTACTGTGTGTTATATATGCTCTTCTATGTTTAAGTTTATGACTAAGTGTTACTATTTGTACTATGGTATTAGAACTTAAGCTTCTGAAATGTCAGCATAGTTATTGTTTAACTGTGAACAATACCATATCTCTTCTATTTGACAAATAATTACTGGACATTTTTACAGACGATGTCCAAATTTCACCTTTGTTCATTCAACTGTTGCTTGGTCTTTATGTACTCAGTTGCGACTCATCTATCGTATGCCATTATTAATGTAGAGCTTTTCTCCCCAGGCCTCCACTGAAAATGGGCTCATCACGGCCCAGTGGACCTTCCCGGTAAACAAATGAAAATAAATACATAACTCTAATTCCTGAAATATAAGAACTCTTTCCATCCCTCATCCCCCCCCCTGCCAATTATACACTCTTACATAACTAATACCATCTCCAACCAGATGATATAAACGAACACACAGAATACACTCCCGACTGGAGTTTTGCTAACAGTATCACCAAAATTTGGTCATGCTGGCACTTTACCAGACTCTCAGCGACCATTTCCCAACTTAAGCCATCTACGTTCATTCTATCAGAAAAACTACCATATATACAGTATTATGTCTAGTCAGAAACTTATCTAAATTTAACAAAGATAAATACCTTAAGACTCTGCAATTAGTCCTTCCTCAAACACCTTCTCCTTGATAATGCATGGTTAGACACGTTAACCAAACATTCCTAAGCATTCTAAATTCCCCATGTCTCCATCAGAAGCAAACAAGTCAGATTTAGCTCACCTACTTGGTTAACCTTAGCCACAAAGAAACTTATGAGGCAAAGGAAAAAGGCTTGGTGTAATTGGAAAACTAGTAAAACATCTTCCCCTCCAAATCTTAAATACTCTTAGAAACAAACCTTTAACCAAAATCCTGCTAGCTAAAAAGAATTACTTCACAAAGCAAAAAAATCTAACCTCTAAATCACCCAAGAAATTCTGGTCCTCTCTATCCAAGCTTCTGAAAGCAGGCAAACCAACTACTCCAAACCCATTTCTTGACTCTTCAGAATATGATATTGCTTGTGCCTTTAACACTCATTTTATAAATGTTACCACATCCCTTTGTAGAAAAAAAACCTACTTGCATTCATCCTACCCATATATCTCCTTCATACAGTCTAAACCAGTGAAACCGCACAACCTATCCTCACATCCAAAATAAAATCCTACTTCTCTAAAATAAAACCTACCACACTTGTCGCTGATAACCTCCAATCCAAATTCCTAAAACTAGCCACATGTGCCAATAGCTTACCCAATATCCACACTGATTAAAAACATCCATTCAGGAATCTTGCTTTTCTCACTGCTGGAAGCAGTGTCTCATCCTACGACTTCATAAAGGTGCTACCTCTTCTGAACTAAGCAATTTCAGGATAGCCTATCTCCTCTCTTAAAACATTTAGAGAAACACATCTACACTAAACTATGAAAATATCTGCTAGCAAATAACTTCCAGTCTCCTATGCAGCATGGATTTCGACCTCCACTCAGTATGGACCTTGCACTTCTGCCTTTTCTTGACACCATTCACAAGCCTAGAAATGATCAAGTATCCCTATTTTCCTTGACCGTTCTAAAGCTTTCAACACTGTCACACACAACAAACTACTTTAAAAATGGTCACAGCTTAATCTCCCATTTCTCCTCCATCTCCTAGTTCAACTCTTCAACCTTCCATAGATCTCAAAATGATGAATGTTATAAAACCACTTCATCATTTTCCCCCATTCTCATCAGAATGCCACAATGCTTCATCCCAGATCCTCTTCTCTTCAACATAATCATTAATGACCTTCACCTCTACTCCAACTCTTACATTATTCAAAACGCAGATGATTTAACTATCATACAAAAAGGTGTACCGCCGCGGTGGTGCAACGGTAGCACTGTCGCCTCACAGCAAGAGGTTCTCCAGTTCAATTCTCAGCTGGAGCACCTTCTGTGTGGAGTCTGCATGTCCTCCCTGTGGTCGAGTGGGGTTCGAAAGACATGCATGAATGGGCGTGCCTCCGTTGAAGGTTGGGCATCGGGCTGGCACCTTGGCACCGTAAAAATCTACTGCCAATCATTAGTGGACCGGAGTTCTGCTGTGGCGACCCCTAACCGGGAAAAGCTGAAAACAACAACAAAAAGGTAAACACTCAAAATGTACAGCTTATCGAACAGAACACTCAAAAACTTGTACAACCTTCATTCACTTTAAACTGGGCTTTAAAATTTTAATCTTAAATTAATCCTAGTCTCTGTTAAAAATATCCACTACAATAAAAAAAACGGACTTCTCTATAATCTTCTCAAATTGTATTATCATTTTTTTTTTTTTGTGATTCCTCCTCTGGTAGACGGAGCTGAGCAATATACAGACAGACCTCTTACGTGTCTACTGAAGTAAATATAAAGTGTCTTAATCACCCATGACTAACTGTTATGTTGTACATTAATGGTGTCTGCTATGTTAATCTTGAATTATCACATTTTTTATTACTGATATGTTTTGGTCACTGATTCTCTGCAATCAAGTAAGTACGCTGACATCTTTCAGCGGCTGGTAAATCACCTGTAAGGAAATCATTTTCTAGGGCTACAGGAGGGACATTACTATGCTGGACTGTGTAGGCTGTGTGGTGGGGCACAGTACAAAATATGACAGTTATAACTAACAGAATAACCAGTTTAAACTGCTTACTCTGGTGGGTTGCAGTGGTGGCAAGATTAACAGGGTGGATCCAACCTCCTTATGTCCGACAATACTTTTTATCTTATCCTATAGGATCCCTAGACAGACTGAAAGATACACTCCTTTCAACATGTCCTGAATCCACCTCAGGATCTTATTCCAGTGGGATGAGCCTGGTACATTATCTAGTGAGAGGCACTCGGTGAGAATTCTCACAAGATGCCCAAACTATCTCAACTGATCCTTCTCAACAAAAAGGAGCAGTTAGCACAGAGGAATAAGGCTCTTAGTTAACAAGCTGCTTCCTGTTGCCCAAGGTATGGGGTTTGATTCCCTCCACCTCCATTTGCCTGCTATGGGACTTTGAGGAAGTCACTTAAACAGAAAGTGCCCTGAAGACAGACAGTTGCCCAGTGGGTTCAGTTGGTTAACAAATGTATAAAATAAATTACTAAATTAAACTTAAGCTGACCAACTCACTAAATCAGACAGTACTGTGGGACAAATGAAAAATTTGGCTAGGCATCTCAGTGGTCTCCTAGACTACTTCATGCCTAGCAACTACCTATGAACAAGCTGTACTCTGAGCTACACATGGATTTCTGACTTCATTGTCACAGAAAGTGAGCCCAGCTCATTTTAGACTCCTGCATCCATGAACTTATTGTTTCAGTTAGTACCCAAAGATCATAACCATAGGTAAGGAGTGGGGGGGGGATACTGATCACTCAGTTCAGTATAATTTCTGCAGTACTGTTGCTACTGCATTGACCTGTTGTTCAAACTCCAGAATTCCTCCACCCCACTCATGAAAAAGACCCTAAAAACTTTTAAACTCCACTTCCTGAGGTACTTGCCCCCTCCCCAAGGGAGCAATCCACTCTTTACTAGGAGAAAACCATGGCCTCTGGTTTGGAGATGAGTTTCATCCCAGCTGCTTCACGCTCCATAACGAATCACTTCATTACATACTGGAAATGAAAGATCCTTAAAGGTAAAAGAACATCATCATCTGCAAGCAACAAAGATGCAGATCTTGTATTCCTAATCTGGACAATCATCACACCTTAGGCATGCCTTGATATCCTATCCATAAAATCACAAACAGAAGGGGAGTCCTACACCCAATGCAAACAATATGAACACATCTCTCAGTCTTCAAATACAGACACTAAATAACATACGTCAGCAGCCCTGGTAAGTGATATTTCCAGCAATACAACCAAAGTACATGATAATACACCTCCTTGAAGTCCAAAACACACATGCAGACAATAATAAACTCCCACTGCCCCCCCCCCCCCCAATATCTTCACTAGGGCAGAGAATTAGTCCACTATTCCACAGCTAAGATAGAAACCACATTGTTCCTCATGAATCATAGGCTCAATTATTACTGGGGAAATGTCTCCTTTCAAAAACTCTGACATATGCTTTCCTAGAGAGGTGCAGAAGTGTGACCCCTTTGTAACTAATACACTCTCAAGCTCCCTTTTCGAAAACAAGGACCACTACCCCTCAGTTTTCCAACCCAGAGGCACTGAACCAGCTGAAAAGGCATATTTAACTCTACCCACTCCAGCCATGTCCAGCATCTTCAGCACTTTCAGATGGATCTGATCCAGTCCTGCATTGCCACAGTAATTTTAATTAGCACAGTGGTGCCACCTGGAGAAATCAATAGAGTTCTACCATCTACTTCTGGTACTGCCTCTTCAGAGAAAAGTAAAGTCACTAGATTCTGCCACTCCACCTCTCAAAAATGTCTGTAATTAAGGGCACGGTTTCTGTTCCCTTGAAGATAGCCTAAGCGTTTTAATATTTAAAAAAAATCCTGACTTGGCTCTTTGACAGCCCTGTATCTCATTCTTCTAGGAGTACCAGCCCAGGTTCTAATCAACCATGTGTTTTTTCTCAAGTTTACTGTGGTTTGCACTCTGATAACAGCATCTTCTATAAGGAACACTCTAGCAAATAAACTGCTGCTTAGCATCTATCACAGTAGGTCTGAAATATTTCCTTGTACATACTCAAAGCACCACACCAGGAAGAACCATCAGATATAGCAGGATATACACGACTGCTTTGGGGCATCACCTAGAAGTTACTATGTGATGTGTGCAAAGTGCATCACATATCCCTCAGTACTATTCCTGAAGATAACCATATGATAATTAGCAATACTCACCATACATCAGTTTCATTATGGCATAATACTAAGGTAATAAATATAGTCACAAATAATTGAAGAGAGGCACAAGACAAAGCAGTAAATGACAATGAACATGAAAACAGGTCTGCGAGTTATAGGGCATTATATGGTTCAAAGATCTGGCCCGTTCTCATACAAGTCTGCAAAATGGAGTGCAATATAAAAGAGTATTACTCAACTCCTAGGATAGACATCAACATGGCAGATGTTCTAAAAGGTGGATAGAGAATAAAATACTTAAGTAATATGGCAAATGGTAATGAGAACTGCTACAAAATACGATACAAACACATCATATAACTGGAATGTCATACAACAGGTTGACAGCATTTGGGCGGGCTACAGTAGCAACTGCTAAGAGACAGGAAGTAATCCAACACTGTACAAACTACAATGGCAGCTAATAAAATATGGTACTATAAAGACAGGTAGCACAAGCCAAAAGGAACTGCTTGTAACACTTAACACTGTACTGAACAGTAGTAAAACTGCAAAAATGGACCAACATATCCATTCCTGAATACATTTTCAGAAGAGAAGGTAATACTAGAGGTATTCAAGTGGGACTGTAAACCAACCAAGTTACGACTACACAAACAAAAACTTAAGATCTATGCGTATGTACAAATAGCAAAAAAAAGTACAGTGAGCAGGGGATATGATCAAAATACATAACAGACGTACCAGACAGTGGTACTTTACTCTTCAGAAAAAAAATGTAAAGAAACCAACAAGCAAGATACAAGACAAAAAAGACTTTGTATGTGGCAAGACAACAAAACTGCACTTCATGCAGAGGTGCAAACGTTTGGGACCTTAGAAGAGGTAAGTGAAAACAGTTACATCATTTAAAAATGTTAAAGGACAAATAAGAGTATCTGTGACAACTCAGATGCAAGTACAGGTTGCACATCTCCTATGCAACAGACACTGCTAAAGACAGAAAAGCAATGTCAGCTCTGCGGCACACAGTGACGAAGGTCTGACTACGACCTGAACAACAGAAGCTTGACCAGCACCCTGAACTACAGGAGCCAAACAGGCAGGATGGGAGTGACTGGTCAACACCTTCTTGCCCATCCTTGGGGAGCTAGGCAGTCTGGCCAATTGCCATATTGGCATTCATTAAATGGCACATGTATTGTTGGTATTTGAACCTGGTTCCACAGCACACAAGGATGGAGCTCTGACTGTGATCCAGATCCTCAGAACTCAAAGAAGACATAGCACAGGATAAAAAAACTTGAACTACACTTACTGCTTGCCTACATTATGGTCCCTCTTAGTCAACCACTGCTTTGTTGATGGGGAAGAAATGTGACAACTAGCCAGAAGAAAGATGCTGGTCATCAGGCAGTGGAGGCAAGGCTACACTGGAGATATAGTTGTCACAGGAGGCTGGCATTGCTGGTTGCAGCCATCAACTGCTGTTGGGACCTGGAAGTTAGGGATGTGGCTACTTGAATGATAGCCTCTCATAACTTGCTTTCATATTACAAGGAAAGAATAGGTGATCTGGAAATTTGTTCTTGACAATATAAAGTTCAACTCAGTCAGTAAATTCAAGTCAGAACTAAAAGTTTTCCTCTGTAGACGAGTTTACTGCAAATGCTTCAGAATAACTGTTACTAAAACCTCAAACAAAAACATCAACATACTACTTTCAACCTAAACCTGCTTCTTTTCTCATTTCAGCCAGAGTACTCATTATATAGCCCCTCTTCAATATGTATCGTTAACTCCTCATCTCTCCTTCACTTTATCACCAAGCCTCCCTTTCATTTCTTCTGTACATCCTCCTTGCATCTTAAGTATATGCATTCAGCTCAATGGAATTACCTCACAGCTACAGGGTAAATAGACAGCTGTCAAGTTTTAATGTCATCACTTTGTAAATATTTTAAAGGAAATCACCTTAGAACTAAAAAAAAAAAAATCAATTTTTTCACTATCTTTGTTGGGCAAGTGGCGTATGGTTTGAAAAGGGTCTAGGTTCAGCCATCAAATCCAAATTCCATTGAACAGCTACTACTCGAACATTAAACATCTAACATTACTTTTACAAAACAGGTACATCTTCAAAGATAAAATCATTGAATGGTCATAGTTGGCCATTATAATGGAACAGAAATGTACTACTTACTTACCAGTAACTTGGTTATAACAAAACCTGCCCTTCCCCAATATAGGGTGACCATGGAGTTGGTATATATAATCAGCAGGGGATGTGTGGGGCACAGTTCCCCACATAAGCACTGTCCAGTGTTCACTGAATCCTCCCTCCACAACCCCTGCTAATTATACATACCAACTCCAAGGTCGCACTAAATTGGGAATAGCAGGTTTTCTTACAGCTAAGTTACCAGTAAGTAAGTAGGATGTTTTGGTTCATTTATGTTGGCCAACTATAGCTATTCAATGATTTTATTTTCAAAATAATGCCTGTTCAGTAAAAGTAACATTAGATGTTTAATGTTTGAGTAATAGCAGTTTGATGCAAGTTGCACTTGATGGCTGAACGTAGAAGCCTTTGAAGACATCCCAAAGGAAAACTTCATCCACAACTGGCAAGATGCATTTTCTTTGAATGTGGGTTTCAATGAATGCGAGTCTCAAGGGCAGAGAAGTTTACTGTTGATGCCAAGTCCATTTTCACTGTGAGACTGTATTGTTTTGTTTAGCAAATGTCTATCAGTGTTTGTGCTATAAAATTTGAAATAAAAGTTTTAAATTAAATCCAAATATCTGTAATCATTGTAGAAGTAAAGAAGAAAATCGTGTGTAAACTGACAGGTTTGAACAGTGTTTATGGTAATTGAGGAAAAATACCCAAGTAATGGGACACTGGAATGGCTGCAGAGCAGGGGACAAGGGGAGCTGCTGGTGGAGCCCCAATCTACTACGCTACCTAGGGTCCATTTCACCATGATCTGGCTCTGACCATCAGTGAACTGAGGCTTGCAGCAACCTATTCCTGTTCCTCTAACTGAACTTGTGATAATGACAGGCAGTAAGTGCAGAGGACTAAAGTTCTGCATCTAGTAGTAAAAGTATACGGTTTGAATCTTTCCATCCTCATTTTCCTACTATGTGACCTTGAGCAGGTCACTTAACCAGGCAGTGATTTGCAGCAATTGGGAATCTGGGCTAGCCTCCCTACTGGTCTCATGGACTGCATGCTTAGCAAATTATGTCCATATCCCTTTATTCCCTTTTTCAGTACACATTACAACTATTGCAGTAATGTTTCTATGTTATACTTCTTATTAGCTATGGTGGCTAGGGCTACCACCTGCCCTCTTTGGGAGGGACAGTCCCATTTTGGGCAGTTGTGTACTGCAAAAAAAACCCCTAAAAAATGGCAAATGTCCTGAGATTTTAAAACAAAATATATTTCTTTAGTTTTCTTTAATAGTTGCATAAAACAGTTATTTTGTATCTGCAACACATAAATATTATATGACATAGCATAAGCAACTCAAATGCTATAAAAACCTTTTATTTTAGCAAAAACATGAAGTTCTGTCCTTTGCACTAGCTGTGGGTATGTTTTGTCCTGCAAAATCACACATTTCTATAAAAACAGTCTCACTTTGGTCATTTTGAAAAGGTGGCAACCCTAATGGTGGCTCTGGTTTCCCAAGAAATTCATTGCTTTTCACTACATGTGAATATTTTCTGTCATATTTTTCACCAGTCATAATTGCAGTGGTGATGTGTTTAATATAAAAAAATTTCCTTTCTGCTGTCTTTTCTGCACACTTCTCCACAGTCGACTATATGAAATTATGTTCTGAATGATATTCTGTTGCTAATATCCTCTTTACATTTGTCATCTGTGTATGTTTTTCTCTTTGCATGGTTCCCCAGTTTACTGTCTGCCAAGTAAACACCTCATGTGAAATGATGTGCATAGCTACATTAGGAATGTTCACTTCTAACGAGGGTAAGTTTTCCCGACCACTAGAAAACAATGGTTTAGTGACTAATATGAACATAGGCAATACCAATCAGACAAGCAAAAATGTCTATCAAAGATGCTCCATTCACAATATGTTGCACACAGTCTGCATTTTCCATTGTACAATGGTAGAAAAGGTATAGCACAAAGTCAATAGTGTCTGCTAAACATCTGTTTTCTCCACCAATTACACAGTTTTAGGATTAGGATTGTATGTTAATATATTTAATATTTTAAGAAACACTGTAGCACACTCTGTCAAGCCCATTGTCTTCCATTGTTTTTCCCAGCATTCCACAGGAACTGCTGCCTCACCTTGACTCCAGTCTTTCATACACTTCAGCTACATCGTCTGCTCTTTGTGTTGTGCTTTGTTTATTCCCATTCAATTCATATGTCACTTGTTTTCCTTGCTTATGAAAATTTGTCAGAAGAGGTGACAACTGCCTTTGAAACCTTGAGTGACGACTGATCTAATTGCTTTGTCTTCCTGTCCACTCGTCAAGGTTTCTTTTGAAGAGTGTTAGCGAGGAGCTCTGCCTAATGTAGATTGGGATCTTGTTCCAAAGCATGGGAAGTCTCTGGGAAAGGAATCTATCCCTCCAGCACGTCCTATTTATTGTTGTGATGAGGTTTAGATTCCTAGAGTGTGTGGCTCAAGGGGATAAGGTTTTCTTTAGGTGGAGCATGTCCATCAATTCTGGGTTGGACATGGCCTTGTATGTCAGGCAGAGATCACCTCTGAGTAGGCGGTATGCAACAGAGTACTGGAGTTTCTTCAGTCGAGCTGCACAGGGCATCTGTTTGAGGCCAGTGATCCTCTTGGTGAGGTACTTCTGTGGTCTTTCCAGCTGTTGCAGGTGTCTTGTAAGGTACATCCCACAAGGGGCATTGTACTCTATGATGGGTCTGCTGAGTAGAGGGGCACAATGACCTCTTTTGATCTGGATGTGAACCCTTTTGTGATTAGGTGGGCCACGTAGAAGGATTTTCTAACCACATTGGCAATGTGATTATCAAAGGTGAGATTACTATCTACTTGGGTCCCAGATCCCTTATTATGTCTTCCGTATTTAGGGGACTACCACCTATGTGGTAGTTTGTGGGTACTTTGTTTTTTCCAAAAGGGATGACTATGTACTTTTTGGCATTTAGCGTGAGGCCATGATTTTGACACTAGGTATCCGTGTCAGTCAGACCCTTTTGGAGGATGTCTGTGTCAGCCGGAGAGTCAATTATAGCCCCTAGTTTGCAGTCGTCTACGAACTTGGTCAGCCACAGTCCTCCTGTGCTTGCCTGTACCTCCGAGAAGTATATGCCGAACAGGAGGCATATACTATCAAGTTAACCTTGATGCCTTCTATAACACAAGCTAAATTATCCCAACATTTTTGTTTTTTTTAACTGCTTGCAGAACTTTTCAATATTTTTAGATTCCTTTGGGCTCTAAATCTTAGCTTTCTGTTCCTTTTTTCATGGATTATTGCATATGATAGTTCTCATTAAGCAGAGATAATTACAGTTAAACCCCACTGTCCTTGTTAGCATTAGCTCACATTATAAACATATTTAGAAAGGGGCATTTTTTAATAAAACATAATAGATCTTATTCCTCATCTAAAGTGTGTATTAATTTATTTTCCTTCCCAATTGCCTTTTTTAAGTAAATAATGGTTGGTCGTACTACACAGCAAGCAACTAAATTTTTAAAAGAAAACAATTGCAAAATCCATCCTGGCCCAACCTAGAAATTATTAACACTGCCTTGTGACATTTCTTAATCAACATATCAAGAAAATAAATCACAAGTTTCACAACATACTGGAAGCAGACATCACAATGTTCACAACATCCAACTTACTATGTAGCGGGCAGCAGAATTTCAAATATATTTCATATTCATCCTGCAAACAAACTTTTAGATATACAGCTCCAGTTAAGAGTCAAAGTTTATAAAAATGATGCAAGAGAATCAGACACCAAATTTCTGCATGCTGAATAATTCAGCTCTGCATCATATCAGTCCATGGCAAAGAGACACTTATCTGCCTACAGGGATCATATGTCCAGTGAAGAAAAGATGAGAGCCAAGTTTTGTTTGGGCACCAACAATTCAATAGTTTTTAAGCTGTATCAAGGCACCATTCATTCTCAGCTCTAGTCTACGGTCAGACATGTAAAGGCTACTCATTAAACACCTGGCATACATTACTACCATCACCCAAAAGTATCACTTTAGATCCAAGGTCACAAAATGACCTTGTGCACCACAGCCACCATTTCAGTGAAGTCTGTTTACAACTTTCAGTGTTTGGAAAAACAATCAAAGCAAATATGTTGGGCCAAGAGCAAACATGCTTTATCATGGTGGATTTCATGTCAGTACAGCTGCACCATTAGCATACTTACATCTTTCAACGTGATGATATTAGGATGTTGTCCATATCGAAGCAGGATTTCAATTTCCTCTGATGGATCTCGTTTAGTCTTATCTATGATCTGCGCAAGAAAAGAAAAGGAATGACAATTTTAGAACCCATTCAGCAACACATCACACTCAACATTGCAACCATCAGTAGTTAGATTAAGTAACAAGGAAACTTGAATCAAGGGGACCTGATACCCAGACAAACAGTTAAAGATTTAGTTGGCCTGATACTGCAAATATATTTCCCTCATCAGTAATTTTCACAAAAATGTAAATGGTTTAAGTCTGACCTTTACAAGCAGAAGAACTTGAGAGTCATTGCACTTTTAGCATTTGAAGGAGCTTTTTACCTTCAGGTCACACAGGCCACACCAGGAAATGGCAGATTTCACAGAAGGGAGGTCAGTCAGAAAAAATGAAATCAGATGGGGTATGTGTATGCATGTTGGTGAGGCAGTTTCAGTTCAATCTCAAGTATGATTATGGAGACATATGCCCAGATGAACACGAGTCTGAGTGGCAGCTCACACATTTGTGGATAGTAGTGAGTGGATGATACTGACTCATCCATTCTGCAGGGACATAACAGTGGTTCTGGTAAGCTGATCTCCATCAAGCAAACACAAACTTGAGAGGCACAAAAACTGCTAAGAATGGGTACTAGGGTTTCAATCCCAAGACAGCAATGTTAGCCTTCATTACATGTAGGAGTAGAAAACACATGCCTTTGTAAGGTAGAGGAGGCCCTACAGAGACATGTTTGCTCATATCAGCCACCAGTGGTGGGCTATTGCCTACCTAGAAATGCCTTTAGTAAGGAGATGCTAGAAAGGAAAAACTGACCTCCACGGCTGCCTGAATGAAGGACCCCTCTGGTCAGCTCTCATTCTCACATTAGGAACTCCCCAGTTGAGGGGAAGAATGTGCTCAAGACCCATGGGGAGCAGGTCTAATATTTAGCAAGCAAAGACACAAACATAACAATTTAGAAAAGTGTTAATACACACACATGTACAACACACACAAAATGGCAATCCTGTCACCAGAACCTTACATAGGAGGCAAAGGACTTAACATCCATTGCAACGTAAGCCTTTCTCCAGTCTCTGCTATTCATCCATCATGATACATTTGATCCATGTGGGTAATGTAGCATTTATCACCTACTGGACAGCCATCTGGCTCACTGATGGAACCCAGTAGGTCAAAATAGGTGAGGCCACCTCTACCAAAAGGCCAGTCACTAGCAGAGTCCTCCAGGGCTCAGTATTGGGCCTGCTCATTTTTGGCATCTGCTTCTCTGAAATAGAAGCAAATGCTGAAGGTTTATGGCTGACTAAGTTTACGGATGACTGCAAGCTGTGGGTCATCATTGACTCCACTGCAGACACTAGCATTCTTCAGGAAGGTCAGTCTCCGACTAACAAATGGTGCCAAAGCCATGGCCTTAAACTCAATGCTAAGAAATGCATAATTGTACCCTTTGGAAAATCAACCATCCCGGCTAATTACCATATTGATAATACACCTTTAAGAGTAGTCACAGTGGTCAGGGATCTGGGTACGCACATGACAGTAGCTTTACCTTCGACCCCCCCCTATGTGGCCAAAGTGGTGAGGAAATCTTTTCATGACATGCAACTTATAAGGGCATGGCACAGAAGTCCAAAAAGGTCATTATCCCTCTGTACTCTATACTTATGAGGCCAATCATAGAGAACAGTGCTCCCTTTGGTATGGACCTGACCAGGCATATGCAACAAATACAGCAACCTCAAAGGTTCATTACAGAAAGAATACAAAGCATAATAAAACTGCCTTATGAACAGCGCCTCAACGGCCTTTCCCTCTACTCATCTCCTATAGATTGCTGAGGAGTGATCTATGCCTGGCTTACAAGGCATCTGCAAAAGTCACACTTATGAATCTCTTACATATTCGTAGGTCAAAAAGTACCAGAAGTCTAGAGACCTGAACTTTGTCTGACTTCAACAGAACATCTACGAACAAAAACCACCGGGAAACAAAGAAATAAACTCCACAATTTTAATGCGTACAAATACAAGACATACATGTGAAGTGCTTTTCGTCTGGGCTCAACAGCCAGACTTCATCAGACCCTCTGATGAAGTCTGGCTACTGAGCCGGACAAAAAGCGCTTCACGTGTATGTCTTGTTTTATTTCTTATTTTATTTGTACGCATTAAAATTGTAGATTTTAGTTCTTTGTCTCCCGGTGGTTTTTGTTCGCAGTTGGTTTGTGTTCTCTTCAGTGTTTGGACTTAAAACATGATGGACAGACAGATATGTGTCCCAGAGACTGCATCTCCTATGGAACAGGCTTCCCAGCCATGTGAAGCATTACTCAGTTTAAGCACAACCTAGACAAGTGGATGGGGAATAGGAAATTCACACCACGCCTGGCACCCATGTCCCTTATGGACAGTGGTAGCTTACAAATGCATGGCTCTCAGTGTCCTGTTTGGATGCAGGAGATCATTATTATTTTGGGAAAACTTGCCTAGGCCTAGAAAGGCCCCTTGGATCATTAGCGTACTAACAGTCTACACATCTATATGCAGTACGAGGACTTCAACAGTGGCAACTGCCATTACAGCACCTTTCTGAGCACAACATATAAACAAACATAAGTAAAAAATGAGTATAAAATTAAATAAAAATTAAGTCTACAACTGAGTCAAGTGTTAGAAGAGTCTAGTAATTCAGATATCAATATCAAGAATTACATTATATTATATTATATGCTCATATATATATATATATATATATATATATCTGTATATCTATATCTATATATATATATATATATACATATATATATATATCTATATATATATATATCTATATATATCTATATATATATATCTATATATATATCTATATATCTATATATATATATATATATATATATCTATATATATCTCTATATCTATATATATATCTATATATATATATATATATATCTCTATATATATATATATATATTTAACATTTTTTTACCGGGGAAGTCTGACTTGGAACAAAATCAATTTTCAGCGGAGGCCTGGGGAGAAATGCTCCATGGGAGGAAACCAGAGCACCCGGATAAAACCCACACGAATGCAGGGAGGACATGCAGAATCCACACAGAAGGCACCCCAGCCGAGAATCGAACTGGAAAACCACTTGCTGTAAGGCAACAACGCCACCACTGCACCGTCCAATATATATATATATATATATATATATATATATATATATATATATTATACTTTGCCTCATAGCAATGAAATAACTGTCACCCACTGATCAGTCATTGGGTTCAATGAAGAAAAATAAAAAATCAAGAGGAAAGAAGTCAGAAGACATATTTTACCACAAAGGTTACTGAAGCAACAGTTTAATCTCATTATAGTATGCATTATTATATATAATGTATGTGCGTGCATGTATACACTGCGGTGGTGGTGCTGCGGTAGCATTGTCGCCTCACACTAAGACGTTGTCCTGTTCGATTCTCAGCTAGAGCATCTTCTGTGTGGAGACATGCGTGAATGGGCATACCTTCGTTGAAGGTTGTGCGTCAGGGCCAGCAACTCGGCACGTAAAAATCTACTGCCAATCATTAGCAGACCGGAGTTCCACTGTGGCAACCCCTAACCGGGAAAAGCCAAAAGACACAACATGTGTGTGCATGTATATACACACACACACACATATATATATATATATATATATATATATATATATATATATTACACACACACACACACACACACACACACACACACACACACACACACACACACACACACGAGAGTAGGACACTGTAATGAATGTACTGTTGCACTGTGTTCCAACACCGTACAGACTGATGTCCTAACATTGAACGCACTCAGAACAACATATTCTGTGCATGTTCCTGGGATTACCCAGACTAGAGTAAACCAACGGCAAGTGTTTTTGCAGGGGGCAAACCTGCTAGTGCTCCTCACTAATTATATATACTAAATTCAAAATTACACACTCCCCAGGGAAAGGAAATATTTCCCAGTTTGGGGATTGTTGATCTCACACACTTGTCAACCTCTGTTTCTACCATTTAGCGTCAACCTACTGTGTGGCAGGGCACTGCATACATATTGTTCAATAGAGCTCAGAAGCAGTTTCATCTACTAAAAGTTTACTACAGCATAATGAAGATTAGAATCAGAAGTAGACACCCACCTTCTGGATGAGCAATGGCAAATCAAGTCATTATGTCAGCATTGCTGCAAGCAGTAAAGGACAGACACCAACCAAACATCTGTCACAATATGCTATTGATGGCCAGGCAACTGAGACACCATACTAAGATAATGGCTGAGACACTGTCAATAGGGCCAGCATGAAAGTATGCCAGATCAATTAAAGTAGATAATGAAAGTCAAAACAAAGAAAAAGCCGATGCACTAACTAAAAAACCTGAAATACTAATGGACGAAGGCCGTGCAAACCAATGTCAAAGCCATGAAAAAAGAAAACGTAACAGCTGGACTAGAATTATGAAGATGAGAAAAAATAAGTTGAAAAGAGCCAGGTCATGCAGTGCAAGGAACAAGACATAAGCTAATGAAATAGCAGAAAAGAAAACTATGAAAAAAGAAAATGACCTACTGGATAAGTGCCCCCATCCTGCTACCATGAAATCCTGCATTTATATTGTTAACTATATTAAATGGAGTTAATCAATCTGTACTAATCCATAGTTCAGTTTCTTAACATTAGTACACTGACAAAAAAGCCAAGGACAACTGATTCTGTACCATTTTAAGTTTGTCTTCAAAACCTCTGACATCAAGGAGTAAACCACAAAAGAGGCTCTAACTGCTATGCGAGTAAATCTGATTTTTTTTTTTTGGTTTCTGTACTTGGATTGTTTTCCTCCCATTTTTCTTCTTTTATTGCAGTATTATTTTATTTAAAGATTTTCTATTTCAGTCTTAAAATTTCTAGCTTGAGACAGAAAACAAACTGTGTTTCTTTTTGCGCAATCTTGAAGAAATCAAACTTCTGAAGTGTACAGTCATACGAGTGTCTCTCTGACAGTCACATCAGTAAGTGCACATGCAAATGATTGTAGTACATTTATGTTTGTGTGTCGGGCAAAGATGCTCTTAAATTTCAGATTTTGCATTTTTGACTCCTGCTTGGGCTGTTCCTTGTAATGCGTGCATTCTGCTGGCAAAACAGTGAGGACTGTGGTCACTAAATAATGACAGATGTTTGAGTTCCCCACCTAACAGCTTTCAGAAAAAGCACACTAACCCAAAGCATGCTGTTCTAATATTCTACTTGTATAAAGGTAATATCTGTCCTTGATTTTGGTCCTTTGCCCCCTGTTTTGAAAAAAAAAATGACTGCGGTAGGGGAGGGACTGCAGTTCATTTAAAGGTTGCAAGTTGGCCATAATTTATTTTTACTTTCCATCACAGACATTAGCATAAACATTAGCAATGCACATAATGTGATTGTTTTTACTAGCATAAGTTGAATATGGGAACTAATGGCTCTGCTGGACAGAGGCACAGGGAACTAATCTAAGGGGGTGGCGAAAGCCAACACATTCTGGCTAGGCTTATAAATGCCCTTGGGCAGATAAGCCTAGTACTTACCTATGAACCTATGTGCGATAGCAAGTGATCATTGTTACAGTCGTACAGCAACAGGCATTGCCATTTTACAGGACTTGCTTCTCTGGTTGAGGTTTTGGCCGTGATTCTTTCTTTGTGGAGTCTGTATATATTCCCTGTCTCTGTGTAGGTTGTATCCCTTCCCTTCATATTGCTTAACTAAGACACCCCCATCATCACCCACCGTGAAATTGATCACAACCCCCCTCACTTAAACCTCAGAAGTCATGCTAGAGCAGGACCTACACTCCCACTCACCTCTAAACATCACGGCACTGACCACAGCATCTTAATCCTAGTGCCTTATCTTATCTGAACATATAACTGAAATGTCAAAATACTCTAATCTCTGACAGCAGCCCAAACAATTTCTGCAATAGAAATTTAAATGCAACTATAATAAAACAAATCTCCTCTCTATTATCCTTTGGACTGACACGTTAATAACCCTCACTAACCCATGATACAACAAACACCATGTACATATGTATTTAATTCTGTCCTCAACTAGCCCATTCCATATTTACTTTCTCTCACTTACACAGGACTGCACTCTACTTGTCTTATTACACTACTCGCCATGTTCTTTCCAGTGGTGAACAACCCCACTTGCTTCACCTTTTAATATACCGCAGCTTTTTGATAAAATACACTGCTGTCAAGGTGTGAATTAATGTATAATGTACTAGAACTCATTGGTGTACCACTGGTTATCACACATTTCTGTTGTATTTTCTGTTTATGTTGCAGTAATTGCACCATGTTTTAATGTTCATTACAACCTGGCAGGGCCTACAATTCGAGATTCTTGGTTAGTGCTGTACCCTGGTAAACAAATGTAAATAATTAAACGTTAACCTGGGTAGTCCCAGCAGACACAGGTGCTTCTTTTGAGGGACATCCTAGCAGCACTGGTTGGTTATGACTGGATCAGACCCTTGATCAGAATTCTACACTTTGTAAGCAAAAATAAAGGCCGCAAACCCAGCTCTACACAATGAAGCTCATTAGCAGCTTATAGCCTTAACCATGTCAACACAACTGAGAGAGAGAATTTTTCCTTCCTGTGCTCATGTCACCTTTTTAAAAAAAAAAAAAATCCTGCAACTTACTTTGCCAAGCCTTGATTTTTGTCACAATCCACACAGTCAGTCTTGTTGATGCAAGGCAGTCTTCATAGTAAAATAGAGCAATAGTGGACAGTGTTTAATGGTCTGGACTATAGCTAATATGGGACTCATGGACATCAGGGCCATCCAAATAATCCACCATTCATACTGTTTCATGACACTACTTACAGACAACACGGTGCTGATTGGTAGCTCATACTTCTCCACATTAGGTGCTCACATAACTTTCTCAGGCAGCCCTATTAGCTTAAATAACTCGGCTATTATCAATAAAATGCGCTCCTGCTTCCTGAACCAAAACATCACTGTTGGTGCTTGTCCTGCTAGAGCACCCCACTACCTCAGCTCTTCAAATGAAGAGAAAGTGAAAAAAAAAAGACTGACTTTTACTGTGGAAACCCAAATGGTACCAGACTGCTTCATATAAACAGACCCCCCCCCTCAAAGCTCAAATGAAGGCTTCTGCTTTGTAGCACCTTTCTGTACTGGCATTTCAGTACAGAACAAAAGAATGCAGGACTCTTGACTGAGCCCCCTTAACATTTTACAACCTGGGCTGCTGCCCCCCTCACCCCACCCTGGTTACACTACTGGCTACACATGCTAAATGACAGTAAGTGCGTGTAGGGGCATGACTGCAGCTGTCTGGATGTTTGCGAGCATGTGTGAGGCTGCTTGTGAGAGCGTGCACAAGTGTCAGTATGTGTGTGTGTTAGCAGTCCTTGTGCAGCTGCACTGCATATTGGAACACAAGTATGGGTTAGGTCTAACAGCACCTTTAGTTTGATTCAGAGACATGATAATGAGCCGCTAATGGGATGCTGCTCAGTGAAGCTTCGCCATGTCTCAGAACTGCAGAATATTGTGGTTGTGCTACTGAGAGCAGTGGTGCTGCCCAGAAAGCTCTGGCAGTGACATATCTCAAATTCTGACCACAATGTGATGTCAACTGAGATGGATGACAAGTTAAGCAAATTCAATTATGTACTTTATTTTTATTTTTTTTGGTAGATTTGTTTTTATAAAACTTGGTCTTCACTTACCATGCATTAGTCATGCGCTAACTATGCACATCATAGTCGTGTGGTGATTGTTCACTAGATGTTATGCTGTGTACAATTAAAAAAAAGTTCTCATACATACATTAGTACTAGGTTAACTGCCCTTGGGGGCAGTTTTAAGCTTAGCCAATTACCACATGTGAGAATCGAACCCTGGACCTTGTGTTTGCCACCCTCCCACCCATATAATCATCTTTATATATGAAGCATTGTAAATGCAGAGTTAGAAATTCAGTAGCACAGAGCCTTTGTTTAGTCCTTTCTCCACATCCTATTTACACAATTTTAATAATGTGAAAATTTTAAAAGATACTCAGACATATACAATGCAATATATGAAAAACCTGTCAGGAAAGCAAAGACTCATGCTAAAATGGTAGATATTAGAGTGAATCAACAGCTTGCCTCTTGTCATTTAAGTATTTTTCTGACAAGAAGCACAAAAGGTTCACGAATGAGCAGTGTTTTGTGGTTTTACAGATTAAAAAAATGCATCACTATAGTGGGTTACTGAAAGGGGGAATTTCATTCTCTTTCAAGTGCAGTAATCCCACAGATGATTATTTTAGTTGTGAAGGTGCCACCCTCATGATACAGAAGTATGATGACGGGACTACCTCCCAAAACATCGTTTTTTATATTTAATTCACTTCTAAGCCACTTTTTCTGTGCAAAGTTAATTTGAATGAATGCCCACCAGCCATAAAACCTAGATTCCTTTATTGCTTGACAAGGCTGTCCATAAGAGTGCAGGCAGAACACAATGAAGTAACATGTCTAAACTCCCCATTACACTACACCTGAAGCAATTTCAGACAGTATGAACAGGTTAGAAAAATAGCCGGAGATGATGGAAAAGTATTAGCAAATGTATTTCTCTAGTTTCTTTTTTCAGACTAGGGAATTTCCAAGAACCAAAGCTGTTTCGCTCAAGACTGTCAAAGCAGCACTTACCTGGTTAAAATGGTTTGCTAAAATTTCTCCTAGTATGTTCATTTTATTTGCCTACTTCATAAATGTGTTAGTGCATGACCTTTTCTCAACAAAACATAAGTACGAGGCAGGAAAACAGCTGCAAATAGATGTATATAACGGATAAAACAATTGTCTATAAAAGACTATATTATGATCAAGAAGCATGGTTACCAACAGCAGCTAAATGTAATTAATGACACTAACAAAGTGGCACAACTGAAAATACCCACGCCAAACAAACAAACAAAAATACAGTCCTATGGCAGTTTTCAGCAGTGGTTACACTGTCAGGCATTCCACTATGCCACAGTTGCCTTCATCTTTAGGAGAAGGTATGCTACATCGTGAAGGAGGGAATGAAAATATGCAAAGAAAGATGTGCAGAGAGAAGAAAGGTTGTGCAATAAATAAAATGTAACTACATTTGTTTCCAGTTTTTAGTTTAATCCACTTCAAATTCCAGAATGTCTCACGGAAAACTGCACAGACAGTAGGGCCAAGGGAGGATAGGGAGTGGCTCCTACAGCTGAGGAACATTCGTTCCCAGCCAAGGTGCAGGTTTCATAGGTTCATAAATTAGTACTAGGTTAACTACCCTTGTGGGCCTTTTCAAGCCTAGCCAATTACCCCATGTGAGAATCAAACCCTGCAAATTGTGTCTACAAGGTAAACCACTTAACCGTTATGCCATCCTCCCACCCCTTATGCCATCCTTGTGCCAACTATCAGAAAACATTTCCTTTGACAAAATGTGAAGGGGTCACTTGAAGTTATGTCAAGGACACTCTAAACAGATGTCAGTGCCTGTTAATGGTATCAAGCACTATTTAAATGTTGAATATCTTTGGTTCCAGTTTCCACTCGTGTGGGTCCATGAGATTTCTGCTTAGGTCATCTGCCAGTAAATTTAGCTTGCCTGGCTGGAATTGAGCTTGTAGGTGCACTTGGTAGGTCAAGGCTGTGTTCCACAGAGGCTGGCTAATCTGCAGAGAGGGTATTAGTGGGTTCCCCCCTGCCTGTAGGGTAGTGTTACTGCAAGAAGACAGACTACATTGTTCTGCTCTAGCAGTGAGACAAGCTGACAGTAGAACGTAGCTTGGGTACTGCAGTTTAAAGATGGGCAGACATATTGTATGGTCAAGACATCCTATGCCCGAGAGCCAGTCTTCCCTCTCATAGACTTTATAATGATGTTCCTTCTTTGGGATAACAAAAACAAACTTGCTAATCTTACTAAACAGAGCTTTTAATGTTTTGGAGTTAACTGGAGAAACATATCAACAGTAAAACATTTGATCTGAAGATGACCAATGGCCCTCCTTACTCGGTTACCGAAATACTTGGGGGGGGGGGGTGCTGAGGTCACGTTCCGACCTTCACATTAAACTTTCTGAAAATAAATTCCACATCAAGCCCACTCCATAGACACTTGGAAGAATTACCTTATTAGCAGTTTCACCTTTGCATGTGATCTTACAACTGGGGGTGGGGGAGGGCTTGTAGGAGTTTCAAAACTCCATCTAGGCTAGTCAGCTTTAAACTGAGTGCTAACAACAACAGCGGCTCCCTTTGTCTATTATAGAACACACTATGTGAAAAAAGTAGCAGTTTGGCAACAAGCAGGAATATTGACATATGGTGGGAATGCCCCATTTCCAATAACAAACATATTAGAGTCAGATTTCTTATACAGTTCTCAGACCTTGACAGCATATTCCATGTTTGTTGTTTTGTGGATGCAGCGTTTGCATACTGAATACGAGCCAACTCCAATATCCTCCTTCACAAAGTAGCCATCACTTAATTGATTATTTTTCCCATGTAATTGCTGTAAGAGAGAAAAAAAAACACCTGATTTATCTTTCATTTTGTTCATCAACAGCTTATACTAAAGAACAAAGAATATTTATTGTGATGTGTTTTTCAGTAAAAGGCGCAAAAAATGGAAAATTTTTTCACCAGTGGTAAAGAAAACTGTTTTTGAAGCTTTACAAATGACAGTGTTCCAGCTCATGCCATATTTTTATGTACACCAGACAGCTGCTTATGTAAGTAATAATGCTACTGCTGCTTATAACAAAACATCCTGCCTTTTCAAGAGACTCTTGAGCGCGTAGAGAGCACCATCTTCACTGTATGTACACTTACACAACACGTGCAACCTATCCAAGCAGCTTAAAAGAACTCTGACCAGTCTGCAGGTCATAACACTACTTTGTGATGTTACACCGCTGTGCCATGGAACAAGTGGACATGTAACACAAAGCAAAACCAAACATATAATAAAGTAAGAAGTCATGCACTGTAAAGCTTTCCCTCACCTTTCTTTACGGGGCACTGCTAAGCATGAACCTGAAGGGTGACTGGCGTACTTCCTTGGAGTGTGGTAATATCTATATAGTGGACACTTGCCTTAAGTTGTGTAACAGAATAACTTATCTGGTACTGTATTTTCTGACATAAAAAATTAATTCAACTAAAGGTCGGATATGCTTTTGAGACAGTAAAAAGAAAATACATTTTTATTTGGAGCTACATTCATCTGTTGTTTAATGAAATGGATATTCTGAAAGTTTTAGAGCAAAATTTCAGAAATTGCTAAAGTTACAGGCCATGTATTCATCAAATTAAATGTATCTGTGCAAGTCTGAGAGTTGTAAATACAACCTGGGATGATCTCCTGATCCCCATATGACACTAACCAACTGCATCTTGGGCACACACATGTGCGCGCGCGCACACACACACACACACACACACACACACTTCCTACATAACAACCTACCTAAAATAAAGGAATTCATTTAACACAATTTCGTTTCCAGAAAGCACTTATCGCTTTTATTTGCTCAGGGGGAGGGGGAGCTGCCTAAAGGTACATAAATGAGTTTGTGCTTCACCCACAAAGAGGAAGGGTCTTATGGTTTATACAGAAAAATCCTTGACGGGTGGCTTAATGATGACCGTCTTACACAGTTCTTGCCCCAGTGAATAAGAAATGAAAAGTTCATTTATCAGCCAGGGAATCTGACAGTCAGCAGTCTGAGGCAGAGAAAGAGGGGAAAAAAGAAAGTAATAGTGTCTTTTAGGTTAGCTTGTATTTCAGATAATTACAACAAAAAGCACTTTACAGAGTACATTAAAAAGTTTAATCTTTCTAAGGTGCTTTATTTAGGGTAACAAACTTTAAAGGAAATTCACAGACAAGATTACAAAATACTGGTTATTAGTTCATTAATGCTTACTTACCTCGAACAGCTGTTCATCAAACCAACATCAGCAAATGGCCGTTCATTGAACATTCAAATCAACAAAAGTTTTTCCCAGGTAAGTAAATTAGTTGGCCAGCACATCATCCGAAACACAAACACATTAAAATTATTGGATTTGTAATTCTATTTTAATTGATGGTTTACATTGCTGTATATGGTCTGATGATGCACAGCGTATTGTGTGAAAGCTCTTACCAGTTATATTAAATTTGTTTTATTTTATGTACGTTGTGTCTTAGTGCTTTTTTTGTTTTGTACATTAAAATTAAATCCAATAAAGTGGAGGGCTGCACCCTGCAGACCCCTATATATATATATATATATATATATATATATATATATATATATATATATATATATATATATACACACACACACACACACACACACACACACACACACACACACACACACACACACACACACACACACGCATATACATACACACACATACACACCAACTCTGAGATCCCTCTACAGTGGGGAAAAGGGCAAATTTTTGTATGTTGACCAACTAGTTTAATTACTGGAAAAACGTTCACTGATTTGAATGTTCGATGGACAGTCGTTCAAAGTAAGTAAACTTCAATGAACTAATACTGACCCAAACACGCCTGCTTTTATAAACATCTGAAATGTATCAAAGTAATTCTTGATCTACTTTCCCAATTTGTCTCCAGTTTTATTATACAGAATAGTATTGCAGCTAAAAATTATTTCACTAACCACTGGATATGCACCTGCTCTAGCCCAGGTTAACCACCCACAGCCTACCTCTTTTTGCGCTCATTGTTATTTTTTTCTCTTCCTTCATTTTTTCCTGGCATATTTTCTCAGACAGTACTCTACACCATTGTCCCTCAGTACCCAAAACCAACTCAAATTGTTTACTTCCGTCTTATCTGTAATCATTGTTTGCATGAACTGTAGCTGAACTGTTGGTTTGTACTCTTTATTTTGTATTTGTTAACATAAGTTGTATTTCTGGAGCTTTTCTCCCCGGGCCTCCACTGAAAATAGATATGAATCCAGTTGGACTTTACTGGTCAACAAATGTAAAATAAATAAAATAAAATAAATAGTAATACTTTACTTTTATTTTTCTGGCAGCTCAGGTGCATATAAATGATCCAAAGATATTTATCAAAAAGAGTACAGTTTATTTAGTTATATAACCCATATATACTACTTACATAGCTTTACACTATTTTAAAACCATTTCAATATTTGCACATGACATTTACAGAATTTTCAATCCTTTGAATGCATATTCAGTCTAACAAAATGCAATTTAATCATTACCTCTGACCATTTTTCCAACAACCAAAAGCTATTGTGTCTTTCTACATATTAACACCCAGTATATGTGCAACAATGCCATATGCATAAAAGGATGACTTCTTTCATTTTATTTTATTTTTATTTGTTTTCTCTTACCTCCATGGACCTTTTTTCAGACTCAGCCCGGGAGCAGCGTCTGGTTAAATGACTTGCTCAAAGTCAAACAGTTGAGCAATGGAGGCTGAGGGAATCAACCACAGAAAACAGCTCATTAACAGCGCCTAAATTCTTTAAGCCACTGCCAGACTGATTATTACAGAATCTCCCATTTTCCTATGTTCACGCTTTATCATATGATGCAAAACACCTAATTATTTCTGTTTTGTTTTCACTTGGGCACATACATATACTTCCTATATAACCTAACCTACCTAAAATAATAGAATTAATAAAATAAACTTCCATTTTAAACAACCTAAATGTTTTCCAGAAAGCACTAATTTATTTTATTTTTTATGTCATTGCTTTTTTTTTTTTTTTTTTTTTTTACTTCTTCCACTTTATCAAACACAACTGCTAGCAATTCAATTCAAATTGTTTGAGCCGAAAAGCAAATATCCTCAATTAAAGTATAATTCAATATCATCATTTTTTCATCCAACTCTCATTTCTTGAAATAGCTATAATGTCATTAGAGTATGATAAAAAAAAAAAAAAAAACTACCCATTAAACATTACTTGAATGTTAAGAGAAAAAGCTTTAAAACATACTGTTATTTGTCTCTCCCATCTAGCAAAATGAATATGCTATTTGCTGAAGTGTTGGTAAGAAAAGGTCACTGAACCATGTTTATTAAAGATGGGCTTTATCTATGATAGATGTAGTTTGCTTATGAACTTGAATAACATCTGTTTTCTATTAAATGAAAGCTTGATAAAAGGACGCACGGCTGAGTAAGAGTTAATTTACTGAGGCAAGCTGTGTGTCCTGGAAAATTCCAGCTACCACTGTTGAACTAAGTATTCTGTACCTTTTTGAACATTCTGTACTAACTGTGGTTTTGAGGTAAACATTCTACACTAGCTGGGGTTTTGAGGTAAAACATTCTTTTCTGAGGTAATTTGTGATCCTAGATGTTTTTCATAGCCAACTGTCAACTGTCAGAAATGTAACAAAAGCTATTTTGGCTGGTAACAGGAAAGTATAAAAGTTGATGTCAGTAAACAAGCTGATCAGATTGAGATCATCTTGGCCAACATGTTGCTGTAATCTGGTTAGCAGTTAATAAAGGAAATTTTCATCACCTGAGGCATGCGACTCGCTTGAATTTTTCTTCTGACATTTTGGTCCTTTGGACCGGAAACCTCTACGAAGATACGGATCAGACCGACAGCGAGACCGAAAAACCTGCGCAGGTGAGGGTTTCTTATCTTAAGATTCCCTCGACGAAAAGCCCTCCGACTGATTTTTCGTTGGAAAGAGGCCGGCCGCTCTCTGATCCCTATCTGAGGGACGGTTTCCGAACCAAAAGGGGAAATGGAGTCTCATCTGGTTCAGGTAGGATGAAAACAATTTTCTTTTAATTTAATTTAACCTTGTCGGCAGGGAGTTTTTATTTTTAGTTCAGGGTGGGTAGGAATAATTGTTAAGATTATTTTGTTAGGATTACCTGTTATTTTGTTAGGATCCCCGTTAAGATAGCCCCATTTTGTAATAAGCCCTGTAAAAATAATTTTGATGTAGTCCTAAAATATACAGTCCTAAAATAAGAAATCTAGGAAAACATGGGTTCAAGTTGCTGTAAGTGTGAGAGTGATGCTTGTTTAAATGTTGATGCGAAGTATATGAAAAGTTTAAACAAAAATAATGTTAAATTTTTGAGAAAGTGGAAGTTAAGATATGATTTTGATGGTACACTGAATAAGAATGCCTGTGCAAAATTGGTTAGAGATTTGAAAAGGGATGCAGGAACTAGAACTAAAAAGCAAAGACAATTGGGATTTCCCCAAGCACAAAAATGGTTAGAAGAAGCAAATAAACGAGCTATAAAAGAAAAACAGTGTCAGGAAAAAGAAAAAATAAATCAAAAGGGATCACTGGTGCCAAGTGGAAAAGTAGCTTTATTTTTAGATAAAGAGGATGAGCACACAGTTTGTGCAGTACAAAGGCAGGCAACTGCCCCACCGTATGGTGAAATTGCTGCTGCCATACCGGGGGAACCTCCTCAATATCAGTCTGAAGATGTGGGATCTGTACAGCAGGGTGGGTTATTAGCTGCTCAAGGAAATGTTGTGACCCCTCCAATTTACCCACAAATTCCCGTAGTACCTAAAGTTGCTTTGCAACAGGTAGACCAACCTATGCAGTTAAGGTCAGGACCAGCAGGGCAAGGACGTTGGGCTATTAAACTTTCTGACCATTCAGAAGCTCTTCCCTTAATACAAGTTGCAAACCCACAAGCAGGAGATGTTGGACAAGAACCAACTATTTTAGTTTATCGCCCCTGGGCTAGAGAGGATATAAAACAAGCTACGGATGGTATTCCTCACCCCAAGGTTAATTTTCAAAAGTTTTCTGAGGACATAGTTGGTATGCGTTTAAGTTATCATCTTAAATGGTTTAGAAGTAGAACAAGTAGTGCGACAAATCTTAGGTCCAGATTTGCACTTAGTTTGTGGTACTTGGACATGTAAGGCAGATGATGGCACTACATTAAAGCATAATTCTGGGGTGTTAGATACGCGAGTCACTGATCTGTTAAAGAGAATTTCTGATAAGTGGCGTCCAAGAGCAGATTGGACAGTAATAAATCAGTACCTCCAAAATGATGATGAATCTGTAGATCATTATATTGTAAGACTGACAGAAGTGTTCAATAACCATTGTGGAATGATGATTCCACAGGATCAGACAAATGATAGTCTGTATGAACAGCAATTAAAGAATGCTTTCCTTAAAGGTTGTAAGGCTCCGATAAGTAGTTTTATTACTAAGCACATGGTAGATCACAGAACATGTAGACTGCAGCCTTTGTTTGAATATGCACGACATGCTGAGCGACATTTTAATCTAAAAAAGAAAAAGAAAGTACAAGTGTTGGCAGTAGGGGATGATGGTGGTATATTCTTAGTACAGGACCAAAGGGGGCAAGGGCGCCGTGGTGGCGTAAAAAAACGTGAGGGCCCGCAATGGGACACATTAAATGAACCGGGTGGACATTCAGCCTATAGGGAAAGGTTAAAACGTGGAGAATGTTTTAAATGCGGTAGACGTGGGCACTTCGCTGCCGACTGTGAAGAGTGGCAACATCCCCCACAGCTTACGAACAAGGGCTCCGCATGACTATATGATAGTAAAGAAAGGCGCCATCTTCATTATGGGGATAGTGAAGAGGCAGACACTCTCTACGATGAATGTCAGAACACTCTAATGGAAGAGCGGGATTGTGACTGTGAAGTCATAAACCTGGCAAATTTGGGTATTGCTATGCATCTAGATCAGAAACCCATGATAGAGTTTTTGGTTGAGGGACAGAAAGTGGAGTTTTTATGTGATTCAGGTGCATCGCGTACACGTTTGGGCCCAGCAGTTCTGCCTCCGAACTGTGAAACAGATGAGTTTGTCCTTGTAAAAGCGGCAAACAGGAAAATTTATAAGGAACCACTGTCTCATCCTCTACTGTTCACAGATCCGCAAACAAACCAAACTGTTAGGTGTAGGGTAATTATATCAAAAGTTTGTCCAGTTAATTTGCTGGGAAGAGATTTGATGCATGTGTTTGGAGTAGCGGCAATTCCCACACCTAAAGGTATTGAGGCAAAAAGGTTAGAGGATGGCTTAGTATTACAGGGAGTACAAGACTTGTTTTACTGGTATAGCCTAGACTTGATTTCAGACAGCCCGGGGAGGGTTGATACAGAGTTGATCAATCTAGCTTTAAGTAAATCTAGGAGCGGGTCACCGCAGGTTGCGGCGCACTTACATTGTACAATGTTCTATAAGGCCCTTGGTCCGGATAAAGAATTTGAAAAAGAATCCTTTAAGCACAAGTGTGCAAGGATAATTTTGAATTATATGTTTTGGGATACACAAGGTAATACAGTAGTAACCTGTACTTTGACTAAGGAAATGAGTTCTTTATATCGCTCAAGTTATAGACCGCATGTTTCAGTTACTAATGCAGTGGGGACACATTGGGTAGATTTGGCGAAAAAGGTAACGATTTGAGACACAATGTCTGAAAGACAGTTAAAAGATCAACAGATCCAGGTACAAAGATTAAATTGGGTGACTTGGGCACGACCAAGCGTGCACTTCAGGGATGACAAAACAGAAATGGCATGACAAATCCTCCTAACTCAAGAGGAAGATAGTGCGTTAGGTGCCTTGCCTGTAGATTTATGGTCAAAAGGTAAAGGAGATGTGGGACTGATGAAAACAGCAGGTGAAGTTTGTATAACTCCAAAGTCATGTTTTAGACCTCGTAAGCACCAATACCCGTTAAGTAAACAAGCGGAGGAAGGAATTAAGCCAGTTATCGAGCAGCTAAAACAGGTAGGAATTCTTGTTGAATGCCCAGATTCACCCTGCAATACTCCGTTGTTTCCTGTAAAGAAAACGGATGGGTCCTGGAGGTTGGTTCAGGATTTACAAGCAGTTAATTCAGCTGTGATCCCAAGAGCACTGGTGGTCCCTGACCCCTATACATTACTTAATGATTTACTACCTCAGCACAGATATTTTTCTGTCATAGATATAAGCAATGCTTTTTTTCTCCATACCACTACACAAGGAGAGTAGATTTTGGTTTGCATTCACTTTCCAAGGTAAAAGATACACATACACCAGATTGCCATAGGGTTATTGTGAGCGTCCGACAATATTCGCACAAGAAATGGCTGCGAATTTAGCTCAGTTTGTTCCCCCAGAGGGAAGTCAGGTCCTGTTGTACGTAGATGATATTTTATTGGCCTCACCCACGCAGGAAAGTTGTAAAAGGGATACCCTTGCCCTTCTTAGTTTTTTAGCTGAGCAAGGACATAAAGTAAATAAAGAGAAGTTACAATTGTGGAAAGCACAAGTAAAGTACTTGGGTTATTTAATCTCGCAGGAAGGTAGACAATTGGAAAATAAAAGAAAACAAGCAATTCTTGAAGCACCTATGCCCACGACTAAGCGGGAGATTATGTCGTTTTTAGGTGTGACTAATTTTTGTAGAAGTTGGATTTCTAATTATGCTGAAGTAGGGCCATTGACCGCACTGATCTATGACATTCCCATGGCAGCTAAAAGTAATATACAGTGGACAGATAAGGCAATACAAGCATTTAATAGAATTAAGCAATTGATAGCAGGATCCTCTGTTTTGGGTTTTCCGAACTATTCTAAGCAGTTTGTACAAATGGTTGATTGTAAGGGAGGATATATGACTTTGGTTCTGGTACAGGTACATGGGGATAAACAGAGACCGATAGCTTTTTATTCCTCCAGATTAGATCCTGTTGCAAGGGCATTGCCGCATTGTGTTCAAGCTGTAGTGGCAGCCGCCATGGCAGTGCAAGCCTCAGCATCATTAGTTTTGTTCCACCCATTAAAATTGCAAGTTCCACATTCAGTAGCTACTATACTTTTGCAAGATAAGATAACCTTTTTATCTCCTAGTCGACATTTGTCATGTATGACAGTGCTGCTGACACAGCCACATATGACCACAGAAAGATGTACTACTCTTAATTCGGCGACACTTTTGCCGACTCCAGAAGAAGGTACTCCACACGTTTGTTTAGAGAGCATTCATAACAAAGTACTTCCCCGACCAGATTTAACGGATATTCTGTTGGTAGATTCTGATCTCGTTTTGTTTGTAGACGGATCAGCAAAGAAGGACACTGTAGGAAAAACACTAGTAGGGTATGCTGTCACCACAGAAACTGAAGTTTTGGAAGCAAAAGGATTGTCAAACATTTATTCTGCCCAAGCAGCTGAGTTAGTGGCTTTGACTCGAGCTTGTACCTTGGGGGAAGGTAAAAAAGTGACAATTTATACAGATAGTCAATATGCTTTCTCTACTGTACATGTTTTCGCTCAACAATGGAAGAATAGAGGAATGGTTACTGCGACAGGCAAGCCAATAAATCACAGAGATTTAATTTTACAGTTGTTAGATGCAGTGCAACTACCACTTCAGATAGCGATATGTAAATGTTCCGCACATACTAACAAAAAAGATCCTGTCTCCAGGGGAAATGCTTTGCTTTTACATGACAATGATTTAGAGCCCGGACACCTCTTAGACTTAGAGACACTAAAAGTAATGCAAACATTGACAACACAGAAAGAGAAATGTCGTTGGGTGAAATATGGTATCACCCAACAGGATGGGTTGTATAGGGCATCAGATGGCAAAATGGTATTACCCTCAAACCTTTTTAGGTATGCTGCATTGGTTAGCCATGGACCTGCCCATGTAGGAGTACAGACAATGGTTCAAATAGTGTCCAAGGTGTTTTGGTGTAAAGGATTTTCAACTTATGCAAAACAATTCTGTTTATCTTGTTTATTATGTGCAAAGTATCATGCTCAGGGGGGAGTTAAGAAATCTCAGCAGGCATTCCCTACCCCTCCATATCCATTCCACACACACTGTATGGACTTTATTGAGTTTACACCCTCAGAGGGAAAAAAGTTTTGTCTAGTCATAATTGATGCTTTTTCTAAGTGGGTAGAAGCTTTTCCAGTAAAGCATCCTGATGCACACACAGTAGCTAAGCTTTTAACTACAGAAATAATTCCCCAATTTGGTTTACCAAGACGCATTTACAGTGATAATGGGTCTCATTTTGTTAACCAGATTGTTCAGAAGTTGGGTCAAGAGTTTCAAATTGATCTCAAGTACCATTGTGCTTACCATCTGCAGTCAGCTGGACTGGTGGAGAGACACAATGGTGTCCTGAAGAGTAAACTCCGCAAACTGATGGCAGAAACGCATAGATCCTGGACTGCGTGCCTTCCATTGGCACTCCTGTACATGCGAATCTCACCCTCCTACAAAGGATTTACACCATTTGAACTTTTGTTTGGGAGACCATATTACGTCCCGCAGTGGCAAGGATTGTTGCCAGCGGAACGTGAGGGGGGTGAGGATCTGGTGGATTATATGAAGAAGCTGCTAAATGTCAAGTCTCTTGTAACCAATGACTCCTTTGCAGATTCCAGAAGTGAAGCCTTGTTAAGCGTGGCACCCGGGGACTGGGTGTGGATCCGAATTGTGAAGAGAAAGAATTGGTAATCCCCCAGGTGGGAAGGCCCATATCAAGTACTTATCTCAACACCTACGGCTGTAAAGATCACAGAGAGGACTTCGTGGATTCATATCATCCACTGTAAAAAACTTAAGACTTTTCCTTCTACCATTGATGTTGGTCAGACTCCATCGGACCCCTGAACGCAAAGTCTGACTACAAAGGAAGGATGGCCATGTTCAACTGGTACTTGAACTGTTATGTGATGATGATTTTGGTGGTGAAAGTAAATATGTCCATACGAGAAGGAACAGTTGTGAGAGAAAAAGGAATGGTGATGCTGCAGGCGCAAGCAGGTGTTACTACTGTGTTCAAGGTAAAACTTTGTGAAGGAATTTTGGACTCTGCTAAATGGAACAATAATGATTTCTTGACTCGTGCAAAATATTTGTGCAATAGAGACTGTGCGTCATGGTCAAATGTTTGGTGGTCAACAGATGTGAATGGATGGGAAACAAGTGGTGCAGTGATACCGGAGAAAGATAAAAGCAGGCAACAAAGAATAAAAATTGCGCATTTCCAAGGTACTGAAGTGATTACTATAACCATCGTGTCACCACAAGAAAGTGATTCAGGAGTTTATGGAATCGGAGTGTCTCTTCCAGTTGGAACTGATCATTTGGGGACCCTCCAACTTAAAGTACAAAGCCTTACAAATGCTACAAGTAAAGCAGATTTTGCCTTCACAGAGGAAGAACAGTTGTTACTTGAGACTGGATTCGTACACCATAATGAATGGTTATCTTGGGTTAGATATAGTACCCGAGAGGCACATCGTGAGAACTGTGTTTCTTGTGCTGAAGGTAAACAGCAATTAGCGACAGTTCCATTGATGCAAGCTGAAGGTAATCTGACGTGTCTGTTAAAGTTATTCTTTAACAAAACCGAAGACAAATGCAAAGATGAAACCCAGCATTTTCCAGTCATAAGAAAGCTGAGAAACCGCCTACAGCAATCTCTTATCCAGGGTCATATATGTGCATTTCCAGAGATGGCACAGGGAATAATTATGGCAATATGGGACAGAACTATTGCAATGTTACTGTGAATGGCAATGAAAATCCATTTCTGGAGAACCAAACTCATAGTTTGGCAGATGTATGGTGGTTATGTGGAGACAACAAACTCAGATCGAGGCTTACGATTCCCTGGAAGGGAACTTGTGCACTTGCAAAGTTAATTATGCCATTCTATATTTTCCCAGTTCCAGCAAGCAATTTCGTAACAGAACCTGAAATAAAGCCGAGGTGGTTGAATAAGAGAAAAAGAGAGGCACCGAAGCAATCCTTCGATAGCAGTGTCTACATCGATAGCATTGGCGTACCAAGAGGTGTACCTGATGAATACAAATCAATAAACCAAATAGCGGCTGGTTTTGCATCCATCTTTGTCTGGATTCAACCCAATAAGAATGTGGACTGGATCAACTACATTTACTATAACCAGCAGCGTTTTGTGAACTATAGGATGCACTGTTGAACTAAGTATTCTGTACCTTTTTGAACATTCTGTACTAACTGTGGTTTTGAGGTAAACATTCTACACTAGCTGTGGTTTTGAGGTAAAACATTCTTTTCTGAGGTAATTTGTGATCCTAGATGTTTTTCATAGCCAACTGTCAACTGTCAGAAATGTAACAAAAGCTATTTTGGCTGGTAACAGGAAAGTATAAAAGTTGATGTCAGTAAACAAGCTGATCAGATTGAGATCATCTTGGCCAACATGTTGCTGTAATCTGGTTAGCAGTTAATAAAGGAAATTTTCATCACCTGAGGCAGATGTGACTCACTTGAATTTTTCTTCTGACATTGAACCATGTCATTATTACATGCCATCCTTTTTATTATTGTTCCTTCAACACCATATTTCATGAATGTCCCATAAACATTTATGACGCACATAATAAATGCCTTGCTTACATCCCCCACCATTAACTTAGTACCACTCTCTCCATAAAGGACAGCATCTACTTCCTTTATCACAATTAATAATTCATGACTTTTTCTACCTTTCAGTCGATAACATTACTTCAGGCAAAACCTTGTCAAACCTCATTTATAATATTTTCATTAATATTTCATAGTTTGCATTGCTCAATGTAATTAGCCTCAAGTCTAATTTTTATATCTATTTCTCTTTTTTTATATTTTACATATAAACCTTAACATATACTACTTTCCTGCACACCATTCTCATATCATCCATTTAATATTTTAACTCATAACAGCTGAGTGCACCTCCAAGCATTCCTGCAGTTAACTCCTACTAACGCCTGTAGGTGTCAAATAATGTTTGTTCATATTTGCATTAATAATTCCAAATCCATGCTACATACAAGGTATCTTAAGGTTTCAACTTAAAGTCGACATGATGGCAAACATAATTCCATTGATATTTGACCTTTGTCTAATACAGGGTAAAGCATATTATTTCTATACTGTTTATTTGTATTGTAATAATTTTTATATTTGTCTAAATACCTCAACATTCAGATAACAGAACTGCATAACCTCTTATGAAAGCTCACAACTGTATGAAGACAATCATGCTGGCAGTATGTGTCTTGCTTAAATAGTTACTGAGATATCATAAGCTGTTTACACATTACAAAGTTAATATTCACTGCCTTTATTTTGGCTTATAAAATTCATTTTGCATTGAACTGAATGAATGCCACCAATATAAAGATTAATTTATCCAAAATAGTTTGCCATTTACAGTTTTCTAGTAACACTTAAGGTTCCAAAGATATGAATATTTGTTTGAACTGTAAGGTGATAACTTCATTTTTTAAAGGCTCAAGCCACATCCACTGGGAGGTAAAAAGGTATACAAGTTAAATTAGCTGTACTGAAGGGAAGGAGTTAACAAAAATATCTAATGCTCATTAAACTTTTTATATACATCATAACCTAAACTATGCTTACCTGGTGGTTAGCCCACCTTTAATACCTTAAGCACACAAATTCTTCCAACGTAATCTTACTTGGCAAACTTTGAATCACTTCTAGAGAAAAAATTCTTCACACCCTGATAGAATTATATAAAGTAAAACTGGTTTTCCATCATAGAAATGGCATGTATGTGATTTGGTAAAACTGCTTTTCTCACAGTTACAGTATGTATTGGTAAAACTGCTCTCTCTCATATTATTGACAGTGTAATATTTTTAGGAATAGCATAAAAATACAGAGCCTACAAATGCAGGAAGAAATAACAAGAATGTGCTTGCATGGCATTGTATTTCTAAATGATTACCTTAACAGAATATGCTTTTGTAAAACAAAAAGTAATATATTTTTAGAATACAATGTGATGCATTGGCTTAACAGAATGTGCTTATTTGGAACAAAAAATATTATACTTCTGAAAGTTTTTTTAACAAATGGCATTAACAACAGAGGCGAGTTGAAACACCCTAAACAGTTAAATGTACACAGATATTCAAGCTAAAGGGAAATAGCTAACAGCAGAAAAAGTTACAACTATCCTATCAATGAAAGGATATTTCGGCGTGCTGAAGGAAGGAACTGCTTTTCTCTGGATTAGATAAGAATACAGAGAAAGAAGGCTTCAATACAGGAAAAAGACGTTTTCATCAAGGACAAAGTTTTGAAACTATAAAAGTGGTTGTAAAGACTTTTTGGTGGACAGCTTGTAATCCGAGTCAGCTGTGGAAGTGCAGTGTACCCGACAGTTTTATCTGTGTTATAAAGAAAAAGTTTACAATCTCACAGTAGTGCTTGGTTGGCTGGTTTGCATAAATATGTCAGCAACTACGAATTTACAGCTCTACAGTTTTTCTGTGTGACCTGTAACACTGCTACTGTTAAATTCAATTTAACAATGGCGAGCCAAGCCTAATTCAGACCCTTTCAAACATCCATAGAAGTACTACACAATAAGCACTACTTAAATTTTGTTGGCGCCAATGTCAATGCAGTCAAGTCTTGAACAGGTCAACAGTGTCAGGATCTTCCAAGTAGGTGAAAACGAGATTTCGTCTTTGCACCTGCTCTGAAATGTTGACCAGAAATTCTGACAGACAGGACTGCAAACTGGAAGCTCCCTGTCTACAAACTGATCCCCTGTTAGTCATTTCTGAAAACGGTAAGCCACTTTTTGAAATAACATGGATACCAGCAAGGATATAAGTGGTAAATACATACATTTTGTAGCCACAGACAAACTAGACTCTTGATAAACTTCAGACATTATTGTGTCAGTGGCATAAACAACCAGGTAGTGATGTTAAATGTGATACAGCACTGTTTGGTATAAATACAAGTGAGAAAGTTTGTGTGTGTAAATGTATTTATTGTTTTGATAAGTATGCACAACAGCATAAAACTCGAGTCAAATGTTTTAACTGTAGAGAAAAATATCCTTGTTTTTGTTTAAAATGTGTGTTACACAACTTGTCAGGAAAGACTATGCAGGGCAAGGCAAAACTGTCAGATGAAGCCAAAGGTCATTTTGCAAATCATGCTAAAAGTTTACAATTTTTAAAAACTGCTGAAATGCTTCAGACCTACTGCTTGTAGTGGCATGCTTTAGCAGAGATGAAAAATTATCAACAGAGCTTAATGAAAAACACATGCCAATGTTAAAGAAACATGACATAACAGGTTAGGAAGCATTTGCAAAATCGTTTAGTCATTTTGCCTAGGGCTGATGTTGTGATACAGATGAATGCTAAAAAAATGTACAGTAGTGTACACAAATGACACTTGTAAAAAATCTGCAAGATTTTGAAATTGAATTTGGAATTGTACTTTGTGCAAATCTACAGAATTTTAAAAAATGGTTACAACAGAAACATACAGATTTATGGGTTAAAGATAAATTCCAGTTCAGCTGACACTGCTAAAGTGCTCAGAAAAACATACTGGGTGTGGTCAGTTAGGAAAAAAGAGTAACCATATGCATTTATGTTGTGTAGGGTATACCAGAACTAACAGTCAAGTTACAGGAATATGCTAGGATTTAAAGGGTTACTTCTCTGTGTGGAAGATTTTCAGTCCATATATCTCTAGTTAATCACTGTACATTAATCAGATCAGACAATAGTAGTAGAAGCAGCGAACTTAAACTTGTCTTGCGTATAAAAAAAAAATTAATAATAATAATATATAATTGTACAAAATTACTAAGTATTTGAAAGTAATCCAAGCAAGGCAGGCAGTCTGTTTCCAGTCAAAAATCCTTTAAGTACACAGACAAGTGATCCAAGTAAAACAAAAATAGAGTAATAGTTTATTCACTTCTTCTTCTTCTTTCGGCTTTTCCCAGTTAGGGGTTGCCACAGCGCATCACCTGTCCGCTCATGATTGGCAGAGGGGTTTCACAGTGTTGAGTTGCCAACCTGGCACCCAACCTTCCACAGAAGGCACACACATGCACGCACTTGAGCCTAGGGCCAATTTAGATTGTCCAATCCACCTACATCACGTCTTTGGATGTGGGAGGAAACCGGAGCACCCGGAGGAAACCCATGCGACCACAGGGAGGACATACAGACACTGCACAGAAGGCACCCCAGTCGAACACTAACTGCTGCACCACCGTGGCCGCCCAGTAGAATAATAATTTCCTCACAAGCTTTCTATATATATATATATATATATATATATATATATATATATATATTTATATATATATATATATATATATACATACACTTTTTACCAGGCAAGGGAGTGGTTTATTGTGCTGTAAAATAAAGTGTTATTGTTACACATGTTAAATTCACATCCCTTTCCCCATCAGTGTGACATTTGAGCTGGTCCTGCCCTACTTAGTAGCGGTCATAATAATATAACCCTTATGTACTTTAAATAAAATGTATAATTACGTGGTACTTCTTTTATTTAAGTAGATTTTCAAGTTTGTGATTTTATCCAAGACATTATACTACATGGCTGGAAATGTATCAAGCTTAGTCCATTTGGCAATCAAAAAATATATATAAATATATACATATACACTTTGCATGTAAAACATCAATTGTAAAAATCATATTTTATTTTCATAACCTATTGTTAACAAAGATAGCTTTCGTCCTTCTAGACTTCAGGTCTGTGTACAAGAACCCTAAAACTATCTATAAAATATATATATATATATATATATATATATATATATATATATATATATATATATATATATATATATAATTGTATAATTAGTTAGTATTGTTATTACACATCATTTTGAATACAGTGGAAAAAAAGAGAACCAGAAAAAGAAAAAATAATAAGAAAAAATGTATGATGATGGAAACAAAATATACACAAATTACAACTGATTTAAAATGGTATTTAAAACCAGCTGGTAGCATAAAATAAAATAAAATTAGTCATGTAAACAATGTGACAATTTTCTAAATTTCACATTAAAAAATAAGAAAAGAGGATTAGTACTGGAGATGCTGAGGAAACAGAAATGACATTGTGGATTATTTACAAAATGAAGGATTTAGTATAGAAAACCCGACTTAGGTAATGTCAAAGCATGATTGAACAATGAGTCCACACATTAAGGATAAACTCGTTGAATGGGAAGCATCTGATCATTTGCCACATGATGTTTTGGAGTCTTCAGTAGGAAACCAGTACAAAAGTTCAGTTGGAGTTGCATAGCAAGGGAAGGAGCATGAAACTGTGGCAACTCTGACGCAGTCAATGTTGTAGAATGATAGGCCAATGAGTTCCCATATAAGCAACGGATGTCGCAGGATGCAGCTGAACTTTCGGTGGAATGTTCACTGAAAACTCAAATTTACAAGAATTATCTAAGGGAAGAGTTGCTTGATTTAACAGAGATTAATAGACATATTAAGATCAATGAAAGAAATAGATTACAGGAAGTAAACAAGACTCAAAATGTTAGAAGTCTGATAAAACAGATGAACACATTAATCAAGACTATTAACAGAAATTCACGTGACAGAAGTAAATGGGATATATTACTGTGCAGTCTTATGACAAAAAACGCAGAGCAATAAGGGGAAAGGATGGGAAGAAATAAAACGCCATCATGGAAGCATCAAACAGAGAAAACTATAAAGGAACTGAAACCAGAAGTGTCACTGTTGGAAGAGTTTAGAAAAGATTAACAAAAACACTTTGAAAGATAGATGTGATAAAAGCAATGCAGAATATCAGAATACTCCAGGATCTATCATACACTATTGCACATAGTAAACTAAAGATATCAGCACAGGCAGAAAAACTAAGATACACAGATAAACATATAGGAAAAGTACAAAATAAGAAATTCACTGATGACTGAAAAAAGCAATGGATTTTATTAGAAACAATTTTTTTTTTTAGCTAATAATTTTAGTGTTTTTTTATTTAGCTAATATTTATGTTTTAGCTAATATTTGTATGTAACCGTTTATAAAATTTTAACTGATTCACTGAATCTCATATGAAGTTTCTGAAAATTTTTTTTTGGATACTATTGTGTATTCCTGGGATTTTCTTAGAAAAATTAACCAGTTAGGATTTCATGAAACAGATATCTTTATCACAGTAGATATGAAAGCTCTACATATCATCATTCCTCACGATATAGGCCTGGAGTGGTTTAGAGAATTTCTAGTGTGAAAGCAAGTGGAACACTGTAAAATAAATTTGTATGAGCAATTACTAGAAATGATACTAAAGACCAATTTTATTCTTTTTTGAAGGGCATTACTATTTGGAAAACAGCAATGGATTTGTCTTGTGGTTCACTTTTTGCGAAGACTGTAATGGTACAATGGGAAAATAAGTTTCTCTTGGAGGGGGAATTTAAGGATTCTTGCCAATTATATATAAAATACATGGATGGCCTCTTCTTTGTATGGAAGGATGGCAAGGAGAGGATGCAACCCTTCTTAGAATATATAAACAGTACAGGATTCAAGTTTATACCACAAGTAAATTAAGGTAGTATTGCATATTTTGGTGTCTTCTGGAAAAGGATCTCGGTCAGAGAATGTACTTCACATGAATATATAGGAAGCCCACATATTCAAATACATATTTGCACTATACTAGTGCATACCCCTTATCACAAAAAAGAGCAGTGGTAAATGAGCAATTTTGTAAGGTCAGCCAAAATGGTCACTAGGGACACATTTCACTGGAGAATATAACCTCATAAAAACAATGTTTACAAAAAGAGGTTACCCAGTACCAGTAGTTAATAACTTAATGCTTGAAGTTATAAACAAAAGGGATAGTGACCATTTTGCATTTATCTTATCCCATAAGAGTGAAGGTTCAAGAATAGTCCCTAGTAATTTCATTAGGCAGGGAATTAGTAGCAGCACCCCTTACAGAAATTCATTCATCACTACATTTAATACTGAGAGTAATGTTATAAAATGGGTCCTAGAAAAGAACTGGACCATTATATGTGATAATGAAAAAATAAGAAGGAAAATGGGAGAGAAGCCTATTACAGTTTATACAAAAGGGGCCAATATAAAGAACTTATTGGGAAAAAAATAGTTCAAAAACCAATAAAATGCAAAAATGTGGTCACTGTAATTACTGCAAATATATAAAAGTTTATGATAAGTTTGAAATTAAGGGATGTATATATGCAATACATGGAAAATTCAATTGCTTAAGTAAAGGGGTAGCACATGCGGCTCTTTGCCAAAACTATCTAAACTTCTGCATTGGAAAAAAGGCGTTATTGTCTTACCATAACGTTCCATCTGAGTTGTTGATCTTTCTTCCAGTCATCACTGATGGGTTCGGTTCTGAGCCTTCTAAAGCGATTCGGCCTTATACCAAGCTTGCTTGCACCAAAAACTCTTGAGCTAAACTGCTACCCCAATGCCCCTCACTCAGTTACCTCAGATTGAGTTTGCATGCAACACATAGAAGAAACAGAAAGTCAGAGACCATCTCTGCGCAGAAACCCTGAAACACCACAAGACCCAGAAGATCCGCCAGGAGCCTTTGGTGGGGGCCGGTGGGAGGATGTGATGAATGGAAGATCAACAACTCAGATGGAACGTTATGGTAAGACATTCTTTATCTGAAGTTGGTAATAATCTTCCTATTCATCACTGATTGGACAGAATCTCAAGCTACTTGAGAACCTGGGTGGCCCTTATGGAAGAACATTCCTGAGAACCATTGAGCCAAAGGCCGTTCTTCCCCTGCAGCTCAGATCCAATTTGTAATGATTGATGAAGGTATGGGGTGTAGCCCAAATGGCTGCTGCACTGATATCATCCATGGAGGCCCTAGAGTGGAAGGCAGACACTGCAATAGCACTAGTTGAGTGAGTTTTGATTTGAGCAGGTTTAGATTCATTTGTTAGCGAATATGAGAAGGTAATGCAATCCCTGAGCCATTTTTGACAAAGTAATTTTATATACTGCACACCCCATTCTAGGACCAGAAAAGGAAATGAAAAGCCGACTTGCGAAAGGACTTAGTTCTGTCCAGGTAGAAACGCAGTTGTCTATGAACATCCAATGAATGCAGACAGTATTCTCCCTTGTTTGAATAATTTGGTAAGAAAACAGGGAGCTCAATGGATTGGTTTAATAGAAAAGTCGGAGACCACCTTGGCGAGGAAAGGATGGATTAAGTATGCAGTGATACTCTGTCCTTATGGAAGGTCAGATAGGAACTCGATGCATAAAGCTTGCAAACTCAGATATTAGCCTGGTTGAAGTGACCGCCACCAAAAACAAGGATTTCCATGACAAGAATTTTAGATCACAAGTCGCAGCAGGTTCAAAAGGGGGTAGAGAGAGACACTGGAGAACCCAGGAGAGATTCCATGCCTCCACCGGCTGCCTGATAGGTCTGCTATGGAAAATTCCCTTGAGGAAGGTCTTGCAAAGTCGGGTGGAAATAAGCGGGACTCCATCTGAATGATTATGGAAGTTGGAAATAGTTGCTACATGGACTCGAATGGTGGAAGCTGATGCACCACTGTCAAACAACTCACAAGAGGTAATGAAGAATAGTAGCTACAGGAGTTGAAAACAGACTTAGCATCAGATTATGTGACCAGATAGAGAATCTTTTCCATTTATCCCTGTAAAGTTTTCTGGTGGATGGTTTATGGGAGGCAAGGATAATATCACAGACAGATAAGGAGAGGATTTCCTGCCTTGCAACTAACAGAAGTGGAGAAGCCAAGCCATCAGCTTGAGAGTGGATAGATTCAGTGGAGTCAGCCCTTGTGGGTGAGATATAAGGTATTGAAGAGTGTTCAGGATCCAAGGGGGTTGGCAACAGGTGAGGTCGGAGGAAGGGAAACCACATTTGACGAGGCCAGAACGGGGCAATGAGGATCACTTTGCTTCTCAACCGAATAGCTTTCCTTAAAAAAGAGGGATCAGAGGATAAGCATAAAGGAAACCCGTGGGCCAATCGTGAGTCAAAGTGTCAATCTGTGACTTCCTGTGAGGGGGAAAGAGGGCAAAGTAGCTGCTGCATTTTGTGTTTGAGGGGAGGCGAAGAGGCCGCAGCATGGCTGGCCCCAATGGCTGAAGATTTCTGCCGTGACACTCGGATTGAAACCACTTTTGAGGACGGAGGATGCATCTGACTCAGCTTGTGCGCAATCACGTTGGAGCTCCCTGGGATATGCGTTGCGATCAGAAAGCGGTTGGAAGTTATCGCCCAATGTCAGATTCTAATGGCTTTGTGACATAGGGGGCAGGATTTGGTCTCTCCCTGTTTATGTACCAGACAGACATGTTGTCCAACTGGATAGCAATCATTCCTGAGGGAAGGAGCAGATGGAATGCTTGCAACGCTAACAGCACCACTCTCAACTCCAGGACTTTGATATGCAAGTTGACCACGGGCCTTGGACTGACTTCCCCTGGAAGTGCCCCCCACCCTATCAGGGAAGCATCCTTGGTCACCGTGGCGCTGGGTTGGGAAGCCTGGAAGGGGTGACACCAAAGATTTTCGTCTGTACTCACCCACCAGAGGAAAGCTTGTTTGCAGCAGTTGGTGATGAGAATCTGTGAGCTCAGGGAATGAAGATTGGATATCCACTGGTAGCAGTCTCGTATGTAATCGGGCTAGGGTAACAATTAGGATGGCTGCTGCCATAGACCCCAGAGCCTGAAGAACTTCCCTTGCAGACACCTTCCTTTGATAGAGTGAGTATCACTTGAATTTGTACCCTTAATCTCTGAAGCCTGTGAGGGGGAAGAGAGACCAGACTTGTTTGAGTGTTGAATACTGCCCTCTATAAATTCCAATTGTTGTGAGGGCTGAAGGTTGGATTTTTCCCAGTGAATGGTGATGCCCAGCGACTCCGCTAGTACTAGAGGGTAGCAGAGGGCCCTGACAACGTGGCGCTTGGTGGGGATGGAGAGGAGCCAATTGTCTAAATACAGAAACACCTGGAATCCCGGAAGTCTCAGATGAGCTGTGACCGCTGCTAGGCATTTCGTGAACACTCTGGGGGCCATCGAGAGACCGAATGGCAGAGCTCTAAATTGGTAAGGATTGGCTCCCAACCGGAAGTGAAGGAGACTCCTGGAGCATTTGTCCATTTTGATGTGGTAATACGCATCCCGGAGGTCTATTGAGCACATCCACACACCCTCCTGAAGAAAAGGAAGGATGGATTGCATCGTGACCATGCGGAACTTGGTTTGAACCACTGATTTGTTTAGCTGGCCGAGATCCAAAATGGGCCTCCAGTTTCTGGTCTTTTTTGGCACTAAAAAGAATCTTGACTAAAACCCGGATCTGCACTGGTCTGGGGGGACCTGTTGGATGACTCGTTTTTGACATAGCTTTCTTATTTTGGAAGATGCCTCCTCCCTTTGACTGGGTGGAACATCGGGAAGGGATTTTGGAGGTCTTGGGTAAGAGATTAGGGGGATGTGATAGCCTCTGGAAATTATTCTCTGCACCCACTGATTGTTTGTAAGAGAGCCAGGCAGCTGGGTGTGGAGAGAGAAATGAGCCCAGACTGCTTCCAGAGGAAAGCAATCGGGCAGCACTTCAGGAGCGCTGATACGGCCTTCCCGAGAATGAAACTCTGGAGTCCTGATTTCGGGGACCCCCTCTGCCCCGAAAGGGGCATCTTCCATTACTGGAACCCCCCCCTGCCTCTGGGGGAGCCCTCACCATGTGTGTCACGGAAAGGACCTTGAGACTTTTTGTGCCACATCTTTCCACTCCTCTGGTTCCTGGAGAAGGAGCGCTGACGTTTGGAAAAATGTAGACCCACAGCAGACAAGGTCTTTCTGTCCTGCTCGCACCTGGCTAAAGTGTCCTTGACCTTAGAACTGAACAGAGCAGATGGTGCGATAGGAGCGTTTAAAAAGGAAGACTTGAAGTCCGCGAGGTCACACATGCGCACCCAGGCATGGTGTACTGTGCCTGTACCTGCAGCTCTAGCCACCCCTTCGGTTGTGTGGGACACCTCTAGGGTGGCAAGTTAGGAAGCAACTTTATCACGTGCCCCATCCGAAACTTGACCTGCGAGGGTTCCAGAGAGCTCAATGATGAGATCTGTCTGGAGCCTCGTAAAATGTGCCAAAAAGTTCAAAGACCTGACACCAAAGGTCGCTGAAGCAAACACTTGCTTCCCTAACCTGTCCACCGCCCAGGGCTCTCTGGTGGGTGGACAGCAGGACTTTCCTCTGCAAGGTCCTTTTTCATGGCCACCGCTACCACCATAGCGTCTTACTGGTAAGCTTCTCGACCAATGGGGTTGATCCTCTGGAGGGGAGAGTATCTTATCTGATCTCCTGGGAATGGCATCAATGGTGTCAGGATTCTTCCATGCCTGCTGCACGATGAGCCTGACTAACTCATCGGCGGGGGGGGGGGGGGGTTGTCACCCACGAAGTAGAGGGTGACAGCGGAAGGCCTGCAGGAATATGGATTTCTCCAAGTAAGGGTTAGCAGGCTTCCAGTAACCCCTCTGCTTTAAAATTTCCAGGATGTCTTCAAATGAAACATAGTCAGGGGGTGACCATGGGGACCCTTCCCCATCATCGTAGTCCGTATCTTCCATGAGGGACTCTTCTGGGGAGTCCATGCGTTTCCTCTTACATGTGTGTTTCCGAGGGGGTTCTTCGGTGGGAGCATCTGAAGAAGACTCAAACTGAAATACCCTGTGCAGGGGTCTCCTGGGTCTTGCGCTCCTGAAGTCCTGGGGGGTGTGGCCTTTGAATGCTGCAGCTCAGAGGGAATGGGTGGTAAGTCCGATGTAGGAGAATTGCTCGAAGCAAGCACCCTCTCCATCACCAGGAAAGCAGGCCCGCCTGAAGAGGAATGGGAGCCCGGAACCAAAGAAGACAATTTCGGAACCGGATTCACACCCCCCCCACACACACACACACACACACTCCTGGGGACAGAGCCTCAAGCAAAACCAGGGCAGGAGTCACCCTCAGACCTGAAGACAGAGCCGGTGACACAACCGGAACCGTGGGTTCCACCCCCCAAGCATAAGATTGAGGAAGGGAGGGTTCCGATGGAACCAACACCCAAAGACGCCTCTGAGCCTCAAACATGGTTGTTGGCACCGAGGCAAGGGGTCCTCTCGTAGACGTTGCAAGTATGAGCCTCGGAAATGAGGGGTCCAAGGGAGGAGAATACGTGGGGGTAGCAGGGGCAATGGACCCAAAACCCGGAGTGGGATGGGCTTAGGAAAATTTGTAAGTCCTCTGGCGGTCAGCAGCTGATCAAAGAGGCGCACCACATCCACTTCAGATAGGCTCCTGGTGGACCTTACTGATGCCCCTGAGGGGGAATCAGGCTGGTCCAAAAATGGGCTGAAAGCTTGTCTGGCAAATGGATCTACAGAAAGGGAGTACTGAGTCCATGATGTACTGTAAAATGGCACAGAGGATTCCAGTTTAGAGACTGGCAGCAGTGGAATAATTGGGGCAGAGAACGGGCTCGGAGCCGAAGTCACAGCTGGGGTGGAGGTCAATAGCAGCTCCGAAGATGTTGTTGAAACAGACTGAGCAGAGATGGGGGGACGTCGGTGCCGAGGTAGAGAAAGGCAAACTGGTCAGAACCGAAGTTTCATCAGGAGCCGACATAGTCGGTGCCGGGACTGGCGCCGAGGTGATCATAGCAACTTCTGTATGTACCACTGGAGCCAAACTCTGAGCCCAGTCGGAACCAAGGAGGAAATTCGACGCTCAGAAGTCTTATAGACTTCTGCTTATGAGGCTTGCCCCTATCACCGGCCGGTGAAGAGGGGTCAGAACGAGGATGTTTTTGTTCACAGAAGGAGGGGTTGAAGCCCCCGATGCAGAAATAGCCTCCAAAAAGGGAGAAGGAAGCAGGCCCTTGAGTATTAACTTATTTCATTTTTCATTCAGCATCTGCTGACTGAGTTTGGCACAAATATCACAGGGAGGTTTCGCCGATGTGCTGAACCCCCAAACAATACACACATTTCACATGCACATCGTTATTAGGTAATTTACCACTGCAAGAAGAGCAGTATTTAAAACCTGTAGTCCCTTTCTTTTCAGACATAACAAAAGAAGAGAAGCACACAATGCTAAACTCAGAAGGAAAGTTAGAGAGAGGGACATACTAACAATGGTACTGGGAATACCACAAGGGCAAAGAGGAAAAATACCATTAATGGTACTAGAAGAGAGATACCTATGGGTAGAGCTGAGTGAGAAATTAGAGAAAAATAATAATTTGACAAGAAAAAACTCACAAATACTTATAAACTTTTGAAAAATATACACAGCTGGAGAGCTCGGTGAAACACTGCTATATGGCTGAGTGGCAAACGAGATCTGAGGTAACTGAGTGAGGGGCATTGTGGGTAGCAACTTAGCTCGAGAGTTTTTGGTGCACGCAAGCTTGGCATAAGGCCGACTCAATACAGAGGGCTCAGAACTGAACCCATTAGTGATGATTAGGAAAAAGATAAACAACTTCAGATAACTGAGCATATGCTTAAGGAACGTGTTTATGAACATATTTATAAAATTAAAAAAACAAAACTAATGCACTGTTTGGATATTCACTCAATTTCTAAGAGTAGCCCCAAATATTGGGGGGGGGGGGTCATGGTCACTGCTACTCGAAAGGAAAGAACTGACTGGGCAATTGTCCCTTAATGCAAAATTGTTGGCCAGGCTTAAATGACCTTTGCTCTTTTACCAGTATTTTGAAACTAAAGGCATTGTCCAGATAACAGTAATACAACTGAACTTAGAATAACTCTACTTCTGCCTTTCAATTATTCACAATTTATTTACTGTTTAGACTTTACCTAATATCCTTCAATGGTTTTTGTGTGTTAGGATGGCTCTGTAGTTACAACAGTAATGGATTTTATCAGAAACATTGTTTTTTTTAGCTAACAAATATTAGCTAAAAATACACCAAAATGATGTTTTAGCTAACAGTTGTATATAACTGTGTATAGAATTTTTAACTGATTCATTTAAACTCGTATGAAGTTTTTGAAAAAAAAAACATTTTTGGATAATATTGTATATTTAAGTTATGTTGTACTATTATCTGATGAAGTCCTGTATGTTACGGGATGAAAGCGCTCATTTAATGGATTATTGAAAGATTTATTTAGAATCCACAAGGGTTTGTGGTGTTCTTTATGTAATTTTAAAGTAGAAAAGAGGATTAGTAATGGAGAAGTTAAAACAGAAACTGAAGTTATGGATGATCTACAAAATGAAGGATTTATGTATAAATTCCAACGTGGGTAATGTCAAATCACGATGGAACAATGAGTCCCAAAATTAAGGATAAACATGTAGAATGGGAAGTATCTGATCATTTGCCACATGAAGATGTTCTGGAGTCTTCAGCAGGAAACCAGTACAAAAGTTCAGTTGGAGTTGCACAGCAAGGAAAGGAGCATGAAACAGTGGCTATTCTGATGCAGTCAATGTTGTGGAATGATAGGCCAATGAGTTCTCATATGAAAGAGAAATGGATGACGCAGGATGTAGCTGAAATGTATCACAGGAAGACATTCTGGAACTTTCTGTAGAATGCCCACTGAAAACAGATAGTTAACGTGCCCTCAAATTTACAAGAAAATTATCTAAGGGGAAGAGTTGCTTGATTTAGCAGAGATGGAGAGACATGTTAAGATCAATGAAAAAAGTAAATTACAGAAAATAAACAAGACCCCAAATATTAGAAGTTTGATAAAAATAGATGAACACAGTAATCAAGACTATAAAAGAAATTCATGTGATATAACAGAAGTAAATACGATATATTACTGTGCAGCTAAATTAATAACAGATAAAGTCTTATGAGAACAAATGCAGAGCAATAAGGGAAAGGATGGGAAGAAATAAAACACCATCATGGAAGCATCAAACAGAGAAAACTATAAAGGAACTGAGACCAGAAGTGTCACTGTTGGAAGAGTTTAGAACAGATCAACAAAAACACTTGGAAAGATAGATGTGATAAAAGCAATGTGGAATATCAGGATAGACCAGGATCTGTCATACACTACTGCACATAATAAAGTAAAGATATCAGCACAACCAGAAAAACGTACAAGATACGCAGATAAACATACAGGAAAAGTACAAAATAAGCAATTTATTGATGACCCAAAAACGTTTTATTAACACCTCTACTGAATTATCAAGTCACACAGACAAACTTACACATTTATATAAAAGCAATCAAAACCATATTAACAGGTGCATATTTACAGTTATTATACATCTCCTATATTGCTGTACATCTTGTATTCTAAGGAACATTATGTAAATTATTTAATCCCTGATTTCTCTTGAACCTCAATCCTCTTCCAAAACATTTTTCTGTATGTATTGTTTCCACAATTTCCTTTTTTGTGTAATTGATTCCTACCCTTTCCTAAACATCCCACTTTCTAAATTTTATCCTTGTTACAATATTCACTACTTCAAGTACAGTTGGTTTAGATTTTGGCCTCCATTTTCTAGTAACTGCTTTTTTTGACAGATACCAGAATTAACTTAATATAGCCTTACTATGTCTAGGCAATTCAGATCCTGTATCCCAGATCAAAAAATCATTTCTTTAGTTACACTCATTTGCTCACCCAATATTCCTGACTGAGTACTTAGTCTGTAGGTTTTTTTTTTTTAATTTGCCAACTCATTACAACTCCTAAAATGCATGTTCCCTATTAACCTCTTTCTTCCCTACCACACCTCCAACATTTGCCATCTACCTGAAGAAAAAGTCTTTAGAGCCTACCTGGGATATAAAAAAAATCTATGAAAACACTTCCTGGCAAAAATCCTAGATTTTCTGGACTTTGTTGCATATTTGGGGGGGGGCATACATATGCCCTTCCATTGTTTTTGTGTGAATTGCATATCTGACCTCTGTTTCCAATCTTTTCGGACCTCTTTTGATTGATTCCTGTAGTTAGTAGAGCATATAAAATATTGCATAATAACAGCTTCTGTTCTAGGTTCAATTAGAAACTCAACTGGTGCAGGTCTTTCATTAAGGATTGTGTTTATTTTTTTTCTGTTCCTCAACCCCAGTAAACACATGTTCTACCATCGCATTCCACAATACAGTAGACTGCTTTGTTCTGCATTCTACCATCCTCCAAATCTGCTATTACAATGCTTTCCTGCACAGAATCAGTCTAAGAAGGAACTAAATACTACGACCCAGTACACTGATAGATCCCAATATCTCCACAACAGCATCTGTTACCTTATCACAATTTCATTCTGTTCTGCATCCATCACCATATTTGGAAGTGTTTTTACACTGCTTTCATGTATGCTTTTACTTCTGCTAGCCTCCATTTTGGAGTTCTTCCATGCAACAGTGACAGCCCTCTGGCATCATCTGGTGCTGAAAAAAAGTAGGGGAGGTTCCATGATGCCTTAGCCCTGGCCAAATTTCCACTAGTAATACGAATGCCACCTCCTCTCGCCCCTAAAGAGAAGCCAGTAGCCTGGTGGGACTAACCCAATCAACAAAAGAAACAAAAATGGTAAGGAATTGGTTTGCAATTCCCCCTTAAGGTCAGACAGAAAAAGATAGGTCTATACTGTTTCTCAGTATAATATTTTGTCAGATCACACTGTCCAGGTTATAAAAATGTTGAAAATGTTATTGCTACAACAGCCAGTCTAGTGGTTTGAAAGCCACTGTTTACTGTCCAGGTAGATTTTAGATCTGGTAATGCTCTGATATAGCAGCTCCAATTTGACAAGACTGTTCATATTAAAGTACTACACTTCAGTTCCTGGGGACTTAACCTGGAATGTTAATTATAACCATTAGAATCAAATAAAAGGAATAAACTTATACAGAGGTTGAGGTTTTTATGCTTCTTGCTGTTTGTGATTCAGGTACTTATTTACTAAATTACTGATTATCTGTTTAGCTAATGTTGGATTTCTGACAAACTGTAATACATCTATATCAATATAAATGTACACATACATATATCTAATATATAATGTATAGTTACATCTCAAAACATCTAAAGCACATTTGACCGAAAAGTTTTTCAGAGGTGAAAAACACAAAGCAAAAAAAATATGAAAAGCACATTTGACTGAATGCTCATTTTTACAGCGATAGTCAGCAGGACTGGGCAAAGAAGATGAATGTTTGTCTGAAAAGATTATAGTGGTTGGTGTATATGTCTGAGTGCTTGCAGGTTAAGGCTAGTGTAGGGGTTAGGTGAGGGGCTCAATTTACTGTTTTGTATGTTTGGTTTTGGGTGTGTTCTGTATCCTTTTGTCTTGTGTAGCAGTACTGTTAGAGAAAAGGTTTTTAGTAACAATGTGTTTGGTTAGGATTAGCACACACAAGTGTCCACTTTCTCACGTGCTAAACCTAACCCCATCTCTGCACCTAACGCTATTACATTACTAAAATGCCTTTTCCTAACAGTATCACTACCAAGACATTTTGGGATGTATGTTTTGTCTTTCGGCTTTTCCCGGTTAGGGGTCGCCACAGCAGAACTCCGGTCTGCTAATGATTGGCAGTAGATTTTTACGTGCCGAGTTGCAGGCCCTGACGCACAACCTTCAACGAAGGTACGCCCATTCACGCACGTCTCCACACAGAAGACGCTCTAGCTGAGAATCGAACAGGACAATGTCTTATTGTGAGGCGACAACGCTACCGCAGCACCACCATTTTGGGATGTATGATGTACGTTATTTTTAGTTGGACATAATTATTTATTATTTTATGTGATGACATGAGTTCAGTGTTTTGTGCTTTGTGTTTTTTTAAGATATTTTAGAGGGTTGATATTTTGAGCTTTTGATATTTTAATGACAATCATGTGTGTGTGTGTCTCTGTTATATTTATCAATTTTAATTTTTTTCCAATATTTTATCAATATTTATTATTTATTCTCACCCCCCAATACCAACTCCTCAATCCCCCACCTCCACCAAGAACACACATCCCTTCAACCTGGAACCCATTCCCACTTCTACTACAAAAAAACCTACTACTCCAACTAAAACCTAGCCGGAACGCACTCGGCAACCTCCCTACAACCTTGCTAAAACTATATGCTGACAGTATAGCCCTTCCCATTTCCATCTTACACATCCACCAAAGAAGCACATGTCCCATCCATCTGGTACCAAGCATACATCATCCCACTACATAAAGGAGGCAAAAACACTGACACCTCCAATTTCAGACCTATAGCTATTCTTTCCCCTCTTTCAAAAATCCTGGAGAAATATGTCCATACTCATCTCATGTCATATCTTAACCTAAACAACCTTCTTACCCCATGCTCAGAATGGCTTCTGCCCTGGCCACCATGACTGCTCTCAGAACTATTAATCATGCTTGCAACTCTGGTAAACTTGCATCTTCCCTGTTCCTAGATGTAGCCAAAGCTTTTGACACTGTCTCCTACCCCTTTACTCTTAAACTCAGCTCTCATCTCTCAACCTCTCAATCTCCTCCTTAGCCTGGTTCTCAAGCTACCTCTCTGAATGTAAACAAGCCGTTCAATGGAAATCCTCAACCTCCAACTTTCAACACCTCCCCACTAGGGTCTCACAAAGTTCTGTTCTAGGACCACTTTTCTATATGTTTATTAACAACTTTCACCTTGCCATTCCTGACTCATCAATAATCCAATATGCAGACAACTCAACTATCATCTGCTCTGCCAACACACCCTCCGACCTACTCCTAAAAACTCAGTCAGCTTTCTCAAATACAGAATCTTGGATGAATAACCATCTTGCCCTAAATGCTAATAAAACTAAACTGATGATCTTTTCCCCCTCAAGGAAATCCCAAACAGACAAAAATACTTTCTCAATAATCAATACTGATAACATCCCAATCGAAATCATATCCAATACCAAGCTCCTCGGCATCATCATTGACGAGAACCTAAAATTTGACACCCATATTCAATCCTCCATTAAAAAACCCACCAAAAATTGGGACTTCTATACAGGCACAATGGCTCCCTTTCCCCCTTCACCAGAAAAACCCTAGCATCTTCCTACCTTCAACCCTCTCTTATAACATGCTGCCGCCCTGTTAAGCAATCTCCAAATTGGCCTGCAATCCAAGCTTGAGTCATGCTGTAACAAAATAAGCAAATTTGCTACCAAGTCAAAAAACTCCTCCCACCAATGCCACTCTCTCCATACTCTACAATGGCTAGAACTTCCAAATTACTTGACCTTGCTCAAACTCACTAATGCCCACAAGCGCATCCCACAAACCCACTAGCTGCCCCTCTCTCTCCACCGCACTAAACTCCTACATCCCTAACTGCTCACTCAGATCAGAAAACCAAAACCTCTTACAGATTCACAAACCATCATGACCACCTTGGCCACCTCTTTCTTTCCTACTCTATTTCTAAATTATGGAACTCTCTCCCACCTGATCTTCGCAACACACAGGACCATACTAAATTCAAATCTCTCTTTCTCGTATCTTACTACCAAGTGAATATTCACACCCTACTCCTCGACTTAATTTCCCCCTCTTCCCCCTCAGCCATTAAACCTCCCCACTCTCTCTGCAACTACTACTTCTACTTTCAACCCCATTGTTACTTTCACCTGCTGCACCCAATCTTCTCCGTCACTCAAACTTTTCCTTAACTTACAAAATAAATAAACGAAAAAAAAAAATTCACATACAATAATCATTGGCTGTATCAAGAATGTCTGATTATTGTATTGCATGCTATATGTTCCCTGTGAATTTATTGTATATTTTATTGTACATTTTTATTGTATGTTACTTTATTGTATGCTGCATACTATCTAGAACTGATTATATATTTTATTTCTATGTAACTTTTCTCTGGAGCTTTTCTCCCTGGGCCTCCACTGAAAATGGGCTCTTCGTGGCCCAGTGGACTTCACCGGTTACCAAAGTGAAAATAATAAATAAATCATTCTTGAAAGGCTGCCTGCTATGGTGCCAGGGAAATTATGATTTTAAGTTTTATTATTTATTTACAACTGTTAAGAATGCTAACTTTTTTCAATATTAATCCTGACTTTTCAAGATTTTGTATATGTGGAGCATCAACCTTGATTACACTAAGCAAGTCAATAAACAGGCCTCTCCTTAACTGTTTAAGATAAAACTGGAGAGGAGGCTTTCCCACTGTCGCACACAATGATATTTTTTCTAATATGCGCTCACGTATAGACTACAACGATCAGTGAAAGCCGTATTTAATACAGAGGTGTACAATTGCTTCTCTGATTATACCCACAGTGCAACATATGGAGCACGTAGATTCCACTCCTAAATCAGTGAGAAAATCTGTTATCACCCTTCAGACATAAGCATCTCACTATAACTCGCTTTTTATATTGAGGTTCATATGTCAGAACCTTATTAGACAGTGACACATACACACACACACACACACGTCACTACAGAACCACAATGGAAACTTTTGACAGCTTCAAATCTGTAACACCTTTTATGCTGCCACACAAAGAAATAAAACTGTGGCAAAGTGAAGGTCAAACAGTTTTTAAAACTGCTGGCTGATGAAAGTTGGTTTCACTTCACTTCTGGCCACTGTCTGTCACAACCCTAATTGTATTACAGCATTTAAAGCTGTGGCAGACTTAGCACTGCTACACTTTTTTCTTTAACTGGCATCTAAAATGCTCCACAATTACAAAGAATCACAACAGGGTCACTTATCATAACTCCAGTATATTATATGTTGTATGTTCTCAGAATGGACTCCAAGATTCACCTCTGGTTACATGGACATCCCAATCATAATCTTCAGAGTCATAAATGGATGTTGTATAACAATTGAAAAGCTAAATAGCACTTCACTATAATTAGCTGATTACATTATAACAGAACAGTTAGATGCATGCCCACACCCCTAGCTCTTCCACTGAAGAGCAAAAAAAAAAAAAAAAAAAAAAAAAAAAAAATTACTATAATAAGCCAATGGCTATAACAGTTAGATCCATCCCTCCCCCACCTCTTCCATTCATCAGCAACAAAAAAACACTACTGTAATAAGCCAATGGCTACATTGTACTGTGTTACAGTTAGATCCATGTCCCCCACCAGCTTCGTCCATTGAAAGAGTAAAAAAAGGTCGTTCCTTCTACTGACATGCCCCTCCCTCCTACCTCAGCCATTCAGGTCCCATTTCTGTGCGCTGCCCTGACCATCCTTCCACAGTTTATTAATGAAAAAACAAAAAGAATGTCTTCTTTTAAACAGTAGCAAACTGCTTACTACAAATGCAGTACACAGTTTCTACAGTTTATATCCTGCCTGGACAGAGTGCTATGGCTCTCATTTTAATTGAAAAAAAAAACAAAAAAAAATATTTTAAACTGCAGCCAACAGTTGCTACCATTTGTACCCTGCTTGCACAGTGCAATACAAACTGCTTGCTGCAAAGTAGCAAGTAGTTGCTACAGTTTAGACCACACACAGAGCACTACAGCACTCTGGTTTGACAGGTATTGTACTAGAGAGATCTGATTGGCCGATTACACCCCCCCCCCCCAACACCTTGTGCCTGGTGCAGTTGCCCCTCTCGCCCTACCTATGCCACTAACATAAAACAGTTGTGATTAGAGTCCAGTGCAACCCCTTTTAAATACATGTGGAGTTTTAGCTGCCCTTTGTGATAACTTCAGTTGGGGGGGGGGGCAAGGTATGTAACATTATAAGGTCTAATTTTTAAAGTTGTTTGTGATTACTGCTGGAGTTTTCTTGTGGCCGCAGTGTGTGGCACACGCGACTTTTAAAATGATTACTGATGCAACTTTGTTGTGACTCTTGTCTTTGTGGCAAAAAAGTTCAGTTTCATTTATAACGGCCAACTTTACACCCAAGAATTGCGCCTATAATAAGCTTGTTATACTTTGGTTCTTGCTTATGTACCTGGCTAAAATACGGTTACTTTTCTCTCATACTCAAAGTAAACTTCCAGTGCTCCATGTATTACAATACTGATTTATTTATTTCAGTTCTTACGTTAGTGGCCAGTTCTAGGTTTTTCACTAAGATTAAATGCAGAAGCTACATTTGTGATAAAGAAGCTGTTATGAATCTGGCCATTAATTTGTCTGAGTCAGGCTGAAAATGACCTGACTTTTGACCACCACTTTGCCTCCATTGTACGTAAGGCTTTCTATATGGCCCAACTCATAAATAAGGGTATTTCATCCAGGAACAAGGAGGTCATAACATCCTTGTACTCCTCCCTTATCAGACCCATTATTGAGTACAATGCCCCCTTCGGCATGTACCTTGCCAAGCACATGCAGCAGTTGGAGAGACCACAGAGGTTCCTGACCAGGTAAATCCAGGGTCTCAAACACCTATCCTATACAGACAGGCTAAGAGCCCTGTCCCTCTACTTAGTCTCCTACAAACTTCTCAGAAGTGACCTGTGTCTGGTATACAAGGACATTCTAGACCCAGCCTTGATGGAGTTGTTGCATATCCGTAAGACAAACTCCACTCGCACAACCCACACGCAAGGCCTTAACCTGGTCTGTGACATTAATAGAACTTGGTGGGATAGATTTCTGTCCCATAAACTCCCCCGTCTGTGGAATAGACTCCCTCTCTATGTCAAGCAGAGTACCTCTCTAGCCCTCTAAGAGGAACCTGGATGACTGGATGGGAAAAGGAAATATGCCCCTGGGATCCCACCTGTGTCCCTGCAGGACAGGGAAACAGGAGCTGACTGCGTGAACATGGGCTAAATTCTTGGCTACGCTTATTAGTGCCTCCGGGCCAATAGTGTAGTATCATCCTATAAACCTATGAACAAGTGGATGGGACACCGTAATTTCATACCAGGGATAGAGCCCACAACCCTCCTGGACATGAGCAGTCATTACTAAATACAGTCCTAGGTACAGACTAGAGTATCTATGATATTGCATTGGGATGAAACGGCTAGGCTTGAAATGACCTCCAGGTCGATAGCCTAGTAACCTCCTATGACCCAATAGGCAATCAGTGTCAGTCTGGTAAGGACTTACATTTAGTAGTGCATGAAACTGATTTTCTAGAAATAATGTCAGTAATATGATTGGACATTTCTTTTTGCAAATTTTATCAAATGCCATATTCCATTTCAGTGGAATAATTTACTCACTGTACCAAAGGAATGGAGAACAGCACTATGTACTACAACTTCTAAACAGCAAGCCTAATGCTGATCCAAGACTTCACACACGTACTGCAAGATGACTAAGGAAATTGCAAATGGAATGCAGGCAAATAAAGTTTTTTATAGCCAGATCAGTTTGGCTGTTTGCAAACCAACAAAGGTCTCATTCATGGAAAGTTCAATGTGAAAACTCTGTCAGTGCAGTGAATCAATTTCTGTCTTGGGGAGTAATGACTGAGGTCTGGAAATGTACACTTAGATCTTCGCACAACTGAACTCAAAAGGATGAAGTATCTTTCAGCAGCTCTCATGTGTGAAAAATTAGTGAATAGAAGACCCTAAAAGAGACTGGAGGTATTTTTGATGGGTCAAAACATACCCTACCCTGGGGATAGATGGTAGCATCAGTGTATGTCCTACTTACAAGACAGGGAAGCAATCTAAGCCTAACCTTCAGCACGATGATCCAGGGACAATCTACAAAGTGTGGTGCCTCACAAGTACAGCTTAAGTTACAAATGGGGAGGGTTGAGCTAGTCGATGGCATTGCTGCAAAAACAGCATGCAAGGTCACACAGTAATGTGGCACGGGGGATTTGTAATTCTCCCCAAAAGTCCAAAGTTGGGACAGTTTCTCTCTCCAAAACAAAAAGTCAATAAACTCTGTGCAACAGTCACCTCTCTTGGAAAACATGTATTATTTTCATACAAGAAAATCTGTGTTATGGAAAATTAATTGATAGCATTTACTGGTTCACTGAAAAACTGTGCAAGAAACATGCACTCATTGTAATCCACACTTCAGCAAAGTCTCGGATCTCACAATGGAAGGAACTGTCCATCTTCAAAAGCTGGAAGGAGTATGCAGAATTTGTTAGCACAAAGGTGTTATCAGCGAGTCCAAAAATGGCTTAGCACCAGCTCCTGAATGTTATACTTCAAAACCTTTTCTCTGCAATGTGAAAGAGAGCATTAAAGGCAAACTTCATCTATTTGGCATGGACTACATGGAGAAGACAGGTCACAAGACGTTTAGTGAAAAACTGGAGCAAAATCTTAAAGAAGGGAAGAGAGTCAAATAGGCTTGTTCACACAAACCAGGTGATAGTGAATTAGAATTTGGTTGTAGTAGAAATGATTTTGCTGAATAAACTAGACTGTTTTAAGTCAGGATAATAGTGAGTGGCACAAAAGGGCAAGAATACAGGAAAAAGTACGTTAGGGCTGGTACCTTAACGTACCCATGCCATACAACTCAACCAGACTAACCATATGTGAGCTTACACTGCTGACCTTGTAATATATTCTTATAGTCACACGATAAACAAGGTATTACAAATGTGAACTTGAAACAGCCTTAAACATGTAGCTAACATGCTAATGTTTGGCATGAACATTTTTAACCACCCAGTGTAAAACAACAAAAGTTGTACTTAGTGTAAAAACAGAGGAAGCTATGCCATCACGGAAACTGATTTCTGTAGAGTTCTTCTGCACATCCTCTGCATTTGGGTAACCCTTCTCAGTGGCAGTTATTGTTTGAAAAATAAAACAGTCATGTCATCATGTCGTTATACCACAGCAGGATATAATTGCATTGTTACAGTATCACCTCAACAAAGCTGCACTTTGAGTCTAATTATTGTGCCACCACATTCCATCACTACAGCGCAATGCAATCCTGCCATAATATGACTCATAAAACTGTTAGTAGTATGCAAGTTATAAGAACTGGAACTTAAACCGAGAACAAGAGGCACAAATTTTTGCGTAGACAATTTATTTTCCGCTTTCGTCATTAGACTTCATCAGAAAACAATACATTCAACAGTAAAAAGCTTTCAGTTTAAAAATATCTGTAAGCCAATAGAAAGAACTTCTTCATCCCACAATTAAGTGGCATCACAAACAACTTAAAGACATACACTTCTGTTAAAAACTATTTCTTCAGGTGAGCCCTGTGGTTCTTTAAAACACTTGATGTTGACTACATCATTCAACCCTGGTGCTTTGCCAGAGTTTAACTTAATCTGCCACAGTGCTTCTATTTGTTCTAACTCGGTCTTAAAATCGCCACCCCTTATATGAAGTGTTCCCTGTTCCAGAACTGAAACCAGGCACTTATAGTTAGGACACTTCAAAGTGATTTAAAAAAATGCATTTCTACCATCCTTCTTTTTTATGCTATAGTAGTGCTCTTTAATCCTGGCACACAGAACTCGGGTGGTCATACCGATATAAAATGCAGTACAATGAGAACATAACCCAATGTGCACCACACCTTTGGTTTTACAGTTAAAATAACCAGACACTGGAATAATGTATTGCAAATGGGCAAATTTACAAAAGGTCCCTCTAATATGTACCTACAAATGTAAAACTTCCACATTGTGCACGACAAATGGTGTGTGTGTAAAATAGTCCTTTTCTCTGTTTTTTCACCCTCTCAAATAATGATTTTAAATTATAGTGATTTTTATACACAAAATGGGGGTGGGGTGGGGGGGCAACCGTCGCAAAAAGGTCCTGATTCCCTCTAACATTTCCATCTGTCCTGTATAATGCGCCTCTTATCAATCCACTGTCCAAAGTCATGTTGAAGTTGCAAAATATTTCTTTGTTGGACTTGTTCAAGACTTTGAAGCCACTATAAGGAACTTGTAATATGGGAAGTTTAGAGTGACATCCGATTGTCCATGACATACTTAGCTGTACTTCATAATTTTTCTTCATGGTAACCTCTTTCCAAAAATAGTGAACAAATAAAATCTATTTCATTAATAAAATCACTGTCTTCACTGGTCATTCAACTGGCCCTTGGATATATAGTCTTTCATAAATTGCGGATGAAAGCTTATAGTGTAGGCAACTGTTAGTAAAAGTTTTTTTTTACAGTGAACCCTGCTTACAAATCTCTTCAGCACCTTAACCCATTCTAAAGTGACATCCAAAAAGTTAACCTTTAAACCCACATCACCTAAAGTAAATCTTAAAAACTCAGAACCAGAATTTAAACAGTCTATAAACTCTTTCACCTGGTTGAGGTCACCTTCTAAGATGAAAAACAAGTCATTGTCAAATCTTTTAAAAAACAAAACATGATGTCTACCCATAATAGGCTCCAAAAATGTGTGTTCCCACCATCCAACATTTGTGAATGAAGGGGCAGTTTGGAGACCCCATAGCAACCCCTCTGTTCTGTTTATACACCGTTATTGTACACAAAAAAAATTGTTTATGAGAGACCATCTATCAAATCACAGCAAAAGTTGCACTGGTCATTAGGTTAGAAAATCTCCCAACATATTGTCTTACATATTCTACTCCTGTTTCATGTGGAATACACGTAAAAAGTGATATCACATCAATGGTGAACAAAATATGTTTTTGTGGGTCAAATGAGAGATGTTATTAAATTTCCTGAACTGTTCCAAAAACTCCCAAGAGTCCTGTAAAAAATAACTAATATTAGTGACTAAGGGGTTTAAAAACTAATCGACCATAAGGGAAATTACTTCTGTGATGTAATTAGGCGCTGAAACAATAGGCCTGAATGGAGGGTGGCTAAGGTCTTTATGAACCTTTGGTATTCCAAAAAAAACCCTAACTTGGGATTCTCAATGTTACAAAAATCATAAGATATTTTGTCTAAATTACTACTCATTAAACTGTCAAACAAAAAAAGAATAAATTCTCCAATAACATGTTAATACATCACTTACACTGGCTGCCTCACATTCAAAGGTGTTACTTAACACAGCTTCAATACTATGAATATACTTGTCTTGATCCATCACTACCAAAGCACCACCTTTGTCACTTTTCAAAATTCTAACCATACTGTTGGACTTTAATTCATTCAGAGCAGATGTTTCACTTATAGTTAAGTTGTAACATTTACACCTTGTTTTATTATTGTCCAACTAACTTCTAATTTGTTTTTCACAAGTATTCTCAAACACTTTCAAAGTATGTACGAAAGGTGGGTTAAAACAGGATGGTTTAACATTTACTTTCACTCTTTTCAACATCTTAAAATGTAATTTAAGTTCAAGTTTTGTGTAGTTTTTCATGTTATCCCACCACTGTATCACTAGAGCACAAAACAATCCTATCATAGTAATACCTCATCTAACCATTACAGCAGTATGCAACAGTTATCATCCTACCATATCAGTGTAGCGATGCAATCCGGTCATAGTAATACCTTATCAAACTATTACAGCAACATGCATCAGTCATCACACTACCATATTACTACAGCAATCCACTGCAGATGTCCTGTTGCAGGACTGCTTCATCACAGTACTACTACATCAATATTCTGTGAGTCTCATAAAAGCAAAACCTTATTACACCACTAAAGCAATATGTTTACAGTCATCAAATCAATACAGCAATCCAATCACAACATCCTGCTAAAAGTCGTATTACACCATTACAAAATTGCACCACAAAAGCAGTAAATTAACAGTCCCATTACGGACCTATCTGATTACTCCACTACAGTGGAAACTGAACCATCCTCCAAGAACACTATCTCAAAATACAGTCCAGCAGTATGACAACAGGCTCTTTACATTACCGCGTTACATGACATCAATAAAGTCTCATTTACCGGCATCTTATTATACCCAGCACATTACTGCACATCTTATTATACTAGCACATTACCACACATCTCATTATACCAGCACAGCAGTATGACAACAGGCTCTTTACATTACCGCTTTATATCAATGAAGTCTCATTACACCAGCACATTACTGCACATCTCATTACAACAGCACATTACTGCACATCTCATTACACCAGCACATTACTGCACATCTCATTACACCAGCACAGCAGTATGTCACTGCACCACATTATACCTCTCAGAGAGGTACCACCTGCACCACAGAACTACCCTCATTATTCCAGTAAAGTACAACATCAGCGTTCTTGTCAGGCATAAAGCCCAGACTGCAACCCAGCCAACCTGGGTTCAAGCAGTGGCTCAGGTGACTGACAGAGCAGCAGGGAGGGATGGGTATTACCATCCTGATGTGGGTTGGTGGATGTATGGGAATCTCCTGTGTGATATAATAATCCTGCTTTAGTAAAATTATACGGATACTTAGGGACTGGTAGAAGAAATACTATACTCAAACCAAACAGTTAAGTGCCTTCCATCCTACTTTTCTTTACAAAGACTTCAAAAGAACTGACCAACACAGACAAAAACATTCTTTAAATAACAAAAATAAAACAATCATGTGCTGAAAAAGCACCAATGAATGCCACCAAACTAAATGGGATCAATTAGCCACTTAAAAACTTCAGCTTGAGAACTGAACTAATTGAAACAGCCTCATTAAGCCCACAGAATGTTGTTGCATCTAATTTAAGTTGCCATTCTAACTATCTTTTGAACAAATGTGCATCAGTAAAAAAACAAAAAAAAAACAAAACAAAACTGTCATCTTTTAAAACCTGATCAACAACTAAAAAATTAAAACAATGATCTTAATTTGTATTAATGTGCCTATATAAGGCATCTATTTTTTTTCCTTACATCAAGCAGTTAAATTTGAGTTTTAGACTCTCTTCCATCACCCCCATAAAAAGTAGTGCAGAAATCACACAGTGCTAAATATACGACTGTCCTGCTTAAACAATAATAAAAGCCATTAATAAAAATGGTATGACTGTTAACTTGAACTAGATTTACTTTCTTAATATGGGCATGAGGACCAAAAGCCACAACTATACATACCTGGATGACATCTTTATTTTATGGCATGATACTGAGTCTAAGTTAACAGACTTTTTAGATTATATTAACAATACTTGTGAATTCTTAAAGTTCACTTGGCACTTTGAGTCTGACAAGATCAACTATTTAGATGTACAATTGATTAAAAATGTAGTCAGTGAACAATATGAATCGAATATGTTCAGAAAAAATACTTTCAAATATGTGTTTGCATTTTCAAAGTTGGCAACCCATGGCGCAGAAAAAAGCTGTTATCAAGGGGCAAATGGTTTGTCTTGCAAGGATGATTTCAGACGATGTCACTTTTATCAAAAATTTAAATTTTAACTGATAATGTTTTTATGACGTGGATACCCCTTGACTTCACAGAAGGGATAAAAACAGATGTGTGTTAAAAGGGGTTTACTTTTAAATCACAAAAACCTACTTTACCGAAGACCGGAATATCGAGAGCGGAAGACTGAAACCACAATATACAGAATGTTTGTAATACTGACTTCCCAAAATATAAAAAAATACAATTCAAACATAACCCTCCCACTATACACCACAAAACACAAACCAAAACATATCAAAAATCAACATTGTCAACTAATCAATGTTAAGCAGGGGGGCATGCCCCTCCTGCTCTCCCCCATGTGGGGGGGGGGCTGCGCCCACCACACCCCCTGCAAATATTATATAGAAACTCTGAGAACGCACTACAGTGGGGGAAAGGTAAATTTCCCAGTCTCCACTGTACTGCAATATCCATAGCACATATCTCAACGCTTTCAGAGACACGTACCTCTGCCTTACCTAAACACCTACATCCTACTAACACAAACACATCCACTCACGCTCACTTATCCCGGAATGGGAATAAACACTCACACAATTTACTAACAAACACACAAACTCCATACTCAACAATAAAACCTTACTTGACCTTTGCTTTACAACTCTGGAAAAACTTCAACCAGTACATGCAACATCCGCCATGTATATAACTAAAAAGCATCACTTCTTAAAGGGATACAGCACTACTCTCTAAACACACAATACCTACATTCACAGATTTAGTATTCTCCTATTCGATATGCTGTACTTTCAGGATTTTCAGAACTCGGTCTTCCAGTCTCTGTACCAGTCTTCAGTAAAGTTTTCGTGATTTAAAACTAGGCCCATTAAAAGACACAATGTTTTTATACACTTATTTTATCTCATTCTGCCTCTGTAGAATTAATACAAAATGATGATATGATGACTGGAATTGTTTAGGGGAAATTTAGTAGAACCTTTGTCATTACTTATACAGTTGATAGCTGTTTGTCTTTCGGCTTTTCCCGGTTAGGGGTCGCCACAGTGGAACTCCGGTCCGCTAAGGATTGGCAGTAGATTTTCACGAACGCCGAGGTGCCAGCTCGATGTCCAACCTTCAACGAAGGCACGCCCGTTTACGCATGTTTTTTGAACGCCACCCAACCGCGGAGAGGACATGCAGACTCCACACAGAAGGCACTCCCTGCACTCCAGCCGAGAATTGAATGGGAGAACCTTTTGCTGTGAGGCAACAACGCTATCGCTGCACAGTAAGACCATAAAACAATGGATTATTAGAAACTGGAGTGTTTTCAGAATGGACAGTTCCCTCATAGCCAGTTTGGGTGATTAGCCTTTGTTTTCAGGAGGGACAGCTCCTTTAAACAGCTTCTTAAAAGGCCTGCTAACTTTAGTAAAGGGAATTTTTTTCCACTGAAAAAACTGCAGGTATGTACAGTTGTGGCTATTGTTACTCATGCCTACATATTAAGAAAGTAAATCAGGTTCAAGTTAATAATCATACCATTTTTATTAATGGCTTTTATAATTGTTTAAGCAGGACAGTCATATGTAGCACTGTGCGATTTCTGTCTTGCTTTTTATGTGGGGGTGACAGGAAGAAAGTTTAAAACTCGAATTTATGAGCATCTGCTAGATGTAAGAAACAAAAAAAAAACTACAAATGCTTTATACAGGCACATTAATACAAATCCAGACCATTTGTTTTAGAGTTTTAGTTGATTAGGTTTTAAAAGATGAGAGTTTTTTTTTTTACTGAGGCACATTTGTTCAAAAGAGAGTTAGAATGGCAACTTAAATTAGATGCAACAACATTCTCTGGGCTTAATGAGGCTGCATCAAAAACTTCAGCTTGAGAACTGAACTAATTAAGTGACTCATTGATCCCATTTAGTTTGTTGCCATTCACTGGTGCTTTTTCAGTATATGACTTTTATTTTTGTTGTTTAAATAATTTTTTTGTCGGTGTTATAGGAAGTTCTGATGAAGTCCTTGTAAAAAAATAGGATAAAAGCTCTTAACTGTTTTGATTCAACTATTTCTTCTACCAGTCTCTACAAGTTTCCAGAACATTTTACTGTAGCAGGATTATTTCTTGGGTTTGTTCAGTCTTCCTTTGGTCTTCTTGGTCTGTGTTTTGTAATCTAATGTGTGCTCCCTAGTGGAGACTGGGGAACAGCACACTGGTAAGCATGTTTAGAAGAAGTGTGGAACATTGCTGGAGACATGGCTAAGGAGGTGGGGTGATATGCTGCATGTTTTTCTTGCATTCCTGCCCCCTCAGGCAAACCACTAGATCCAAGAAAAGAGTGGAGGAAAAGTAGGTAGGTCATAGCAAAAAAAAAAAAAAATCTGGATGGATGCCAAAATGTGCTGAGTCCTTAGATACCTAGTGTCTACGACCAGTTCCAGCGATACTGACTTGTACATGGGGTGGGGGATGGGCAAGGGGACAGCAATAAGACCTGGTGTGGTCGGGATACCAGGGTACTTGGCTGACACTAATGAAGGAAGGAGGGGGAATAAAAAACATGAATGCTCTTGTCACACCATTGTCTTGTTACATTATTACAGCAGTAGCAGTCTTAGCATACCCACTCCTTACTATACCAAAAGAGCAGTCTTTTCAGACTACTACAGCAGTATTCCACATATTACTGCATCACCTCAGAGCATTTACAGCTGTACATTGAAAATCTCATCACAGTACTAGCTCATTATACTATAACTGTGGTGCACTTCGTCTCAGAACGCCAATTCATTATACCACTAGAGCGTTATGCCAGCAATACAGTCACAGCACAGTCTTATCTAGTCATACAACTACAATACAGTAACAATGTGGAGAATGTGCAGCAGTGCCACCACTATAACATTACAGTCATACAACTACAGTACATTAACAATGTGGAGAATGTGCAGCAATAATACCACTACAACTTTTCACTAACAATACCATTAGAGCAGTCTCATGTTGTCACACAGCTACAATACAGTAATGAGCAGAATGTGCAACAATAATACCACTACAACATTACACTAACAATACCATCAGAGCAGAGTCTCATCTCGTCACACAGCTACAATATAGTAATGAACAGAATGTGCAGCAATAATACCACTACAGCATTATGCTAACAATACCATCAGAGCACAGTCTCGTCACACAGCTACAATATAGTAATGAGCAGAATGTGCAGCAATAATACCACTACAGCATTACGCTAACAATAACATCAGAGCAGTCTCGTCACACAGTTACAATATAGTAATGAGTAGAATGTGCAGCAATACCACCAACTACAGCATTACGCCAACATTACCATCACAGCAATCTCATCACACAGCTACAATATAGTAATGAGTAGAATGTGCAGCAATACCACCAACTACAGCATTACACCAACATTACCATCACACAGCTACAATATAGTAATGAGCAGAATGTGCAGCAACAATACCACTACAGCATTGCGCTAACAATACCATCAGAGCACAGTCCCATCTCGTCACACAGCTACAATATAGTAATGAGCAGAATGTGCAGCAATACCACTACAGCATTACGTCAACAGTACCATCACAGCACAGTCTCATCTTGTCACAGCTACAATATATTACAATGTGCAAGAATACAACTACAGCCGTATACTAGGAATACTGATATGACATAGCCTTATCTTCTCACAGCTCCAGTGCATTTACAATGTACAGAATGATCAGCAGTAGACTATATCTGGTCATACTGCTACTGCTTGCAGCAGGCTAACAGCCTGATCACCACAGTACCTCACTACACAACCCCCCGCAATACGTTAAAAGCTTTGTCACATCATCATCGCCTCATTAAAGCACTGCAGCTGCATGCTTACAAGTCACTTCAAGCCGCCTTTTCATTGTTATCATTCCAAAGTATGCACGACTGTCTTACCGGTTGTAGTATATAGACACACTGTAAGATTTGGGATGATCATTTTGCAGACATTAATGAACATATTGAGGTAAGCTGTGGCTGTGAATTACCCAACTAGTTTCCTGCAATGCCTGAAACTTGTGTCACAGCTCTAGCATGATCCATACCCCATGAAACAAAGATAACTATTAAGACTGAATATGCAACAGAGTTAAACAACTGGACTGCTTATATTAATATATGGCTAGACACTGAGTATCGAATATTGTTATTTCTGGCAGTCTAAGTAATCACAAATAACTGGCACTTACCTTTACTATAGGATGAAAGGCTGACTGGGTTGGTAGACACTTTTCCTCCTCAATCAAACCTGTGGCTACAAAGCTGAAACCTCTGAACAGCTGATGGGCTCCGGCACTGGGCGGCACTCCTGGAGAGTCTGTAAAGACAGAGAAGTCAACAAAGGACAAGACAATGCATACAGCCCCTCCCCTTAAAATAAAAAAGAAGTACACAGCCTATTAGGTCTTTTAACAATGATATTTAACACAGACTGAAAGTTAAGAACAAAAGCAACCTGTCTTTATATTTAAAACTAATGCACAATATTAACTGTACAAAGAGATGGACAAATTATACACAGCCTTTTCAGGAAATGCAGAACATTTTCCCAAGTTACAAACTTATATCGTAAGAAATAGCAAATAAATAACCAGAAAATTAAGCAGCATTAAGAATCTATCCCAAATAAGTCAGCAGATAAGACACTGACATTATATAATGTAAGTTAGCATTTCTCAAGATTGTGCAAAGGCCAGTAGTGTAAAATGGTAGAATAAACAGTCTAAAACACTCACCATGTAATTTTGTCAATGGCATTGATGACATCAGAGCTGTAACAAGTAGGTAAAAAGGTTTGTGGGGTACAGCCCCATTTGTATGTTACAAGGGGCCTCAACATGGAAGCAAGTACCAATGTATTGTGCATATTGCAGCTGTGTGTACACATGTGCAATGATGAAGTCAGTGAACAAGCATGGGTGAATGAAACTGCTGAACACGTACTGGTAAACTGGTCTGAGCATCTAAATACTGTTCATAAAGGAATTGTGTAAGTAACACTAGATGAGAAACTATTCTCACATGATCAGTTTGGTAAAGCAGAATGTTGTCTGAAAAATTAATCTTTTTCTAGCCAAGACCTGTGGAGCTTAGGGATAAAGCCGTAATTAAAACGTAGGAAGATGACCCAAGTTTGAATAGCATACCAAGCTTGCTGGATTTGAAAAAGCCAGGCAAGGGAGAATAAGTGAGGGATTTCTGGCTGCTTGTCCATCTGAGGGGGAGGGATATGGTGGTCCCAGTCAGGCCAACCTTCTCCCATGCAAGTGGAGGCTTGCATGACAACAGCTGCATAACTGGGGGTGTTCATTTACCTATCCAAATCTGGTGATGGCAACCTTGAAAGGCATGCATGTGGGAGTATGCTCACAGGAGGGCACAGAATTCCCCTACAATGATACACATGCCCACATCAGCATCAAGGGTGTGATTAGGGCCATATACAAATACCTTTATTGCCAAGATGTCAGCAAGGACACAAATACTTGCATGGCTGCCTATATGACCTTCTTCCTTATCTTCAAAGCAGATATCAGGGATGGGGGAAGAAATGGGCTGGGGTCATGGGGAGAGGCTTACAGTCAGCAGTTACAGTATGAAACAGCACATGGGGAAGAGAACTGAACCTCTATGACTTCATCTGAAAGTGACAAATGAAAAGGCAAAATCCTACTGCAGTGATTTAATCACTACAGGTATTCTATCCATAACATCTTTAAGATGAAGCACTTCATAGCTCTCCATGCTCATAAAAAAAATGTGTACTTGTTTCAGTAACAATGGCAACTCTAGTGTCTGAAGCAGGGACCCACAAAGAGGTCCACTACTGCTGTCATCAAACAGACACTTGGTAGTTGGGTCTTTCGCCACCATTCAAACTATCCATATTTTGCTGAGGGACTCTGGAGAAACAGTGGGTGGAGAAGTAGACGTAGATTTGAGGACAAAATCAACTGAAGAAATGTACCTTTTGGAGTTCTTGATGTGAATTCAGAGTCAAAGTATGCTGTATCATCTGGCTTGGCCACAATTGGTTTGAAAGGAGGCTTTATTTCCCTTCGAAAAAGTTTCTGTAAAATCAAGAATTCTTTTAACAAAATGGTCACTTTTAAATAAGCACAGACTTGCATCTATCACTGCACAAGCAAAAAGAGGTAAAAAGAGAACTGAAAACAATAAATATCCAATATATAGGCATAGAAAACAAACCCTGTTGCCTAAACTGAAACATTTCCTTAAATCAGTTAGAATTTTCTTCATGTCCATTAAACCTCTACATGCCTCTAACCTGTCACACAGATCAAACCACTGCACTGCTCTGCACCTCCTAAAATGGCTTGAACTTCCCACTACTTACTGTTAGCCAATTAAATTTTACTCATAACATCTTCCACTACCCAAATAACTGCCCTGCCCTCAAACACCTAGTTCATCCTATTCTTGCCCTCGATCACTAAGGCCCTCCACCAAAAACCTAATAAAAGTAATCAAATCCAATAATAGCTACGGAGATTCCCTATTCTCAAACCAAGTACTTAAATTATGGAATTCCTTACCACAAGCAATACTTAATACTCCCAACACAACGAAATTCAAACTACTACTAAAGGAACACCTCACCAACAACTGGTTTGCTCCTGTACCAAACCAGGCTGATAAAGTCTACCTCCAACACTTTCTTGCTACAACTTGCTATGACTCCCTAACTCTATTTAGCTTTACCCCTATACTTTTAGCTTGATCCACATTCAACCCATGTCTATTTCCCTGTTAGTCATATCATGTCACTCTCTGTCTTTCCAACTATATTTCATGGCACTATTCTTTTTTCAAGTTTTATTAACGTCAACTCATATACTTGAATTGTACACTATGCATTATGTATTCTGAATTGTATACTATGTTTTCTGTCTTTCCAACTATATTTCATGGCACTATTCTTTTTTCAAGTTTTATTAACGTCAACTCATATACTTGAATTGTACACTATGCATTATGTATTCTGAATTGTATACTATGTTTTATGTATTCTGTTATATACTCCATTTCACATATGTTAAAATGTTTAAAACAATTTAATTATTAACACTTAATTTAACTATTATTTAAGTTAATTTAATTAACTATTTAAGTTAACTTAATTTTTGTTAATTAATATTTAAATTTTTGTAAATTGTGTCATATGTCTCCCTGGGCTCCGCTGAAAATGGGCCATTGGCCCAGTTGGACATTCCCGGTAAACAAATGTAAAATAAAATAAATGAAATAAGTAAATCCCCTTTTTTATTTCTCCAGCATTTCAGATATTCTGACACTATCTCAAAGTGTGTTCCACTCCATAATAATGTTCGCTAAATCCTACACTTGCCCTAACTATACTGTAGAATAATTTTTCTCTGGGGTTGGTTCATATTTTGAAATAAATTTTTGAAAATGTTGGGGGGGGGGGGGGTAGATAGCAGTTTGAATGTATTTGACAATTTATTCTAAGCTGAGATCAGAGGTTGCAAATGGGAAGTCAGTCTGCAGAAAGAGATGAAAATGAGGGGATAAATGGGTTGGGGTGGCAAGTGATTTCATTACCCGATTCACTTCAGGGTTGGTAATTTATGCTAGAAACATGGAACAGGAGGGGCTGTGATTAACAAAAGGGTAGGCCGTTTACTAAAGATGGATGGACTCAAGGTCAATGTAGCATTTTTTTAAACTGTAAACCGCTCATGTTAGGCTGAACTAGCTCATTCCCTCCAACAGAGCTCTGAAATGTTGTACTGTAACTTTCAAGGGGTTGTGCCTAACCTTTCTGACAGAATCAAATTATGTCCTCACATTTCAAAGTACATAATCTCTGGAACCATAAAGGGTGATTAAGAAATGTAAATGGCAAACTACTGAGCACAAACTATGGTTATAGTGGTAATATTTTTGGGTTCCTGGTCAAACCAGATTTTATAAGATTTGATACCTAGAGGCATCGGTAGGATGCAACTGCAGAAACACCTGGAGGTGTCACTTGGCTGTAATGAGCTAGTGTATTGAGCTCAGTTGTGGATACCTTACTGGGTATACCATATAAAATGACATACGATATACTGGAAATGGTCACATAAAACTGTAACCAGAATGAAGAATAACTGTAAGGAAAGATTTCAAAGACTATAAACTACTCAAGAGGAGGAGAACTAGAGCGGACATGGATGCAGTGGATTATAAAGGATACGGAGGGGGTTTGCAATTCTTTAAACAAAAAGGTGACATGACTATTTTAAAGAAGGCGCCATGAAGAAATACTTGTTTTTGTAGAAAGGAGTGGTGGAGTCAGAAAATGCAATGAAGTAAAGGGTAATGTGGGGGGCTAGAATGAACTTGCAAATTCAAGATAGAGTGGGATAGCAATTTTAGGAGGTCAGTGTTGAATGGTAGGATGATGTGAGGATGTGAGAGGCGCAGTCAAGAGGAACTGGACAGCCTTCCAGGTTCAGCAAGTCAGGACCAGTGAACACCATTTTCAGCAGTCATTAACACTGCCCTTTCACCCTCTTGCCAAGTTACCATGGTGTTGCATAATTATATATATATATATATATACATATATATATATATACATATATATATATATATATATATATATATATATATATATATATATATATATATATATATATATATATATATATATATATATATATATATATATATATATATATATATATATATATATATATATATATATATATATATATATATTTATATATATTTATATTTACACACACTGGTGGAGTCTTGGGGCGATGGTGGGGACAGTCACCTGCAAAAAAAATTACTCTGGTTATCACTGAAAGTGGCATTCAGTTATTCAGATTCAATACATCAGGAGTTGTACAAATGTCAACTAACGAATTGACACGACTCCCATTCACATATCTTGGCCGAGACCTGTTAATGAAGTGGGGTAAAGGCTTCCCTACATCTCACAGAGTACAAAATGGACAAGGTTTGATCATGCTGAATGTCCTGAGCAAGGTTTTCCACAGGAAATTACTGCCAGTGCAATTCTGAAATATGCATTGGCAGTGATTCTTTTATCTTCACAGACTTCTTTTTTCTGTGTTGGTGCAGCTGTGGAGTTTAGCTTGAGGGTGTATGGGATTGCTCTCTATAGGTGTGTATGTGTGGGGGGTTACACAAGGGAGTTTGTCCATCTGCAAAAAAATCTTGCATTTAATTTTTCCAAGAGATACAATTCCCAGCCACTTGTACTAGGCAAATCAGTTCCTCACAGAGCTGTTCCTTGAGAAGTCACAATGCAAGTAGCATATTACTCTGTGCACACCTGTTCAAAATTATGATATAATCAAATAAGGTTACTATGCAAGGGAAATCTCTTATCTCTAAGGAAGCAAGCATATGGCTGCAGTGAGAATTGTATCTTGAGAATACACCCCCCCCCCAAAACACAGAAATATTTTAAAATTACTGTGGAAATTACTTTTTTTTTCACTCAAGATGGCATTTGTAACAGTATTCTCTGTGCTGGTGACCCAGATCTAAAATGAGGGTAAAAGGCTTGGACCTGAGGTGAGGTTGGGGAGGGGGGGGGGGTCTAACAATTACATGAGCACCTGTCAGAAGCAGTCACACTTTAATTTGCTCATGTAACTTAGATTTGATGATGCCACAGTTAATTTCAGTACACAGATGAACAGGGAGGTGACTTCAGTTTGTAAACACAAATTTACTAAAGCTTTTCTCAAGAAGGGATTGGACAAAGTTAAGTATGAGCTAGAAAAAATATTATTCATGAAGGTAAAATTTTACACTAAGGGTTATATGGCCTATGCTGTCCCCCCCCCCCCCCCCCATCCTGCTCCTGTCCATCATTAATGCAGTTTCCAGTGAGAAGGTGGCAAATGTCTGTGTAAATTATGAAAGAAATCTTTTCTGATATCCTGATTTCTTTCCTTAAGGAATATGTGTGAATAACTACTAATGTATACGCCATGTACATGTACAACCTAACTGGCATCTTCAATATCTAAATATTAAATGGGTTTAACTAGCATTCAGGATTCAGACAATTGCATAAGAGTAGAAGAGCCCCTTCCTCTGCAAGCAATGAAGCAGCTGTCATGATGTACAAGGTCTCCATCAATGAGCTTTATTTTAAATGCCATAATCTTTTCCAAACTTGGATCATAAGTGCAGCTAGCAAAAGTGTTACTGTATACAAATACACCATAAAATGGGTGGCCATCTAAAAGCTTCCTGACAACTATAACCTACATTACTGCTCCACTACAGAACACAGAAAAATGTAAACCTCCCAGTACAAAGATTTGAAGAACATTCAGACTGAGTCTTGTCAAAAGCGCAGTCATGAACAGCGTTTCCCAGAAACAAACATTTAAACAAAAGGCTTGGTGGTCCATCATGTCCATATGATGCTACCCTACCAGGTAGCCTGATTTAATATTAAGTCAGATTTCCTGCTCTTATCCTTCCTACTGTGCAGCTATAAAGCATTTCAATTCCCATGATGCAAGGGTGAAACTAAAACAAGTTTACAAGCAAAAGGCTAACTCAAGATCTCTTGTATCAGAATAAATTATCAAGTTCAAACAGCCACCTGTAAGAAATGCGAATAAAGTAACACAGCTTACATTCCAGTCGATCGTTGAAAAGAAAGGATGCCGCTTCAACTCCTCTGCTCCGTCTGGTCCAGATCCTGAAAATAGTGATGTTGCACTGGTAAAAAGCACTTCAAACTGTATTCAGCCAAAAATGCAGCTCCAGTTGTCCAGTTCACAAGTCAAACACTTTAAAACAGTAAACTTCCATTACTTAGAAGGTAAATAATTAATTAAAAAAAAAAAAAAAAAAATCTCCTTTACTATATGACTGAAGCCAACCAAAATTTGCTGAACTTTAAGTGCTTTTGACTCAGTCAAGCAAAATTGACGTCTTCAAAAGAAGCCTTCATTTTAAATGATTGAAATGTTACACAACGTTTTACCAAAAAACTTGTTTTTCTAGCATGACCAAAAACACGGCATATCAACTTCTGGAGGCTAACAGGTTCCAAGATGACCACCCTTATAATTTCATAGGCATAGTGGTGAAGCTGAGCACTGCAAACTAATTTACCAGGAAATGCAGTGTGTTTCTTGGATGACAGATAATTTCCTACCTGACCAAGCTAGATAGCTGGTAGAGGGATGAAAATAAATCGCATGCATGGCACAGTGGAAAGGGAAAGGGCATTGAATGATTGCCACTGAAGAAAATGCAAGGGCCACTAAACAATGAACAACACTGGGCAGTACTGCTCGTTTTTGCATGACAGCATTAACAGTAAACACAGTAAAATCTGCTGCTTTACAAGTAACACGAAACAGTGATGGATAATGCAGATGAAGAAGAGCATTTCTGGGATAAGTTGAGGAATCTAGCAAGATGGACTGGTATGAGAGCCACTGAGCGACACGGAAAAGTTTGCAACTAGTAGCAAGAAAGCAAGTTGGTATAGGATTAAAGTAAACAGCAAAATGAAACACCTGATGCAGCATCTACTAAATGCAGTAATGTAGCAGCACAAATGGGATGCAGACACAAAGAATCCTTATTCTTTCATTATTTGATTCCATTGCCCAAAAGAAAAAAGTCACTTCCTCATTGTAAAGAACTCTAACATGTCAGCACCATGAATGCACTGACAAAAGTGTAGTTCTCATTATAATTAGTGCATCAGCTAAGTGAACATAAAGGCAGCGCACAGTAATTCCCAGCTCATCTGAAATGTTTCCATAAATCTAGACAGCACTGATGTTTACTCACTCATGCAAAGATATCGGTATGTAGATCATCACAATTTCAAAGAACATCTACTGACTGAAAGATGAACCTTTTATAGACTATGCAATAGACAAAGGAACAGTGTTCTTAATTGTCTACGGTGCAAGGCAGGAATGAAAGGTGATGGGTGTCGTACTGAACAAGAAACTACAAAACCAGTTCTCTCCACCGGAAGCATATATTCATAGACAGAGTGGTGGCAAAACTGAATACATGTTCCTCAAGTATCCCAGAACATGCAGAACATTCCTGATTTTGCCTCACATTTGTCTTCTGTCCCTTGTAAAATTTTCGATTTTCTGTAAAACTAAGGATTACAGTTAGTCAGTAATTACAGACACCAGAGTTTTGTACTTCTTATTCTTCAGAAAATACATAATATTAAACCCAATGATCTCTTAACTTTGAGATAATTAAAAAAAAATTGTGGCTGATTTTCGGTCTTTATTCCCCCATTATTTCTGTCTCTGTCGCTGATTTTTGAGCAAAGGAGTTGTGGAGCTATGACTGAATAGGATGTCAAATCTTGACATGTGAAAACATGTTTGTGGAATTTAAGAAATGGTAGTGTGAGTGGACATCATGCTACCAAACTAAAGCTAATGACCATGGCTTGAATTAAGTAAAAAGTACTGAAGCCCAAGATCCAATGCATCAATAGTAGGGTGCTGGCAGAAAGGACAGCTGTATCCAAAAACAAAATCAACCTGCAGTGTTTGGCTTAAGAAGATGGTTGCATGGGTTACTGCAGTACTCCCAAATATTTAAATATGTATGAAAGCAGAGACCATGGACTCTGATGGACTTTTTGCCATTCTCCATTATCTACTGCACCTAAACACACATCATTAAGGTGCTTCAACCTGAAGTTCTATCTCTATAAAAGCTGCTGACAAGAACAAGATGTCCACTGAGCACATACGTTTCTGGCATATACTCTCAGCCAACATTCAAAGAATGTTTCCTGCAAAGAAAAAAACATCTTGTCATATAGGTCTATCCTGGAAGTATTCTAAACTAACTCAGTCAAGTAAGACTGAAAAATAATGGTAAACTTGGAAATTTGCAGTACAGGCTTTGCTCATGGCAAGTGACTACCTACACAAATAGAAGAGATAAGATCACCAAATGCCTGGACATCACTTTAAAAAAAAATCAGCAGATTGTATGTGGCCATCTACTACAAAGTCAGGTATGGTGCGTCAACAGACTGCAGGCTTGGTAATGATGCTGGAAGAGCAGATTTAAAGAATATTCTACACAACCAGTCTAATCAAAGAAATATGTTAAAAGGGTAAATTATTGTGTCATTAGATCTATAACGGTAGCAAGCATCAGCCCAAAGTTATTTTCAGATATACCACCCTGCAGTTCTAAAATCCATTCATCTTCCTTTAGTTGCTTTTCTCTTTTGAACACTCATCTAAAACTGAAATTGTCCTACTGCCACTTTTATGAATACCAATGTGTTATAAAAAGTGACAACATCTGAATAAATAAAAGCCACACTTGTAAGTAGTGCTAACACTAGGCTTCCTGGATGACCGCCTGCAGTACGCACTACTGTTCACTATTGTTTCAGTCTGGCAGGTAAACTGTGAGCAGGATGCCAAGGAAGAAAAAAATTGAATGGTGGGAGGTTCACAGTGAAAGACCTGTATGTGGTGATCACAAATGCTGCCTTTATCTACATCATCACTAACTCAACTACACTGACACAGCAGTACAGCAAGATAGGTATTTAACAACACTGGGCAAAATGCGAATTCTGAAAAAAAATGACCTGATAGTAACTGAGTTTTCTCAGGTTTTTTAAGAGATACTTCCTGTGAAAAGTGTGCAGATTTCTACCTCTGAATTACCTCTAAACACACTACCAACACTTGACAATTTTCAGTAAAAAAAAAAAAAAAAATTACTGTGACTAACTTGAGCTATCAGAAATACAGTGGATATAAAAAATGTACACACCCCTTTTAAAATGCCAGGTTTTCGTGATATAAAAAAAAATGCGACCACAATAAATCATTTCAAAACTTTTCCCACATTTAATGTGACCTATAACCTGTACAATTCAAATGAAAAACAAACAAATCTGTTAAGGAAAAATATAAAAAATAAAAAAAAACGTACAATAAAAGCTGGTTACATAAGTATGCACACCCTTAAACTAATACTTTGTTGAAGCACCCTTTTGATTTAATTACAACATTCAGTCTTCTTGGGTAGGAGTCTATCAGCATGGCACATCTTGACTTGGCAATATTTGCCCACTCTTCCTTGCAAAAGTGCTCCAAATCTGTCAGATTGCGAGTGCATCTCTTGTGCACAGCCCTCTTCAGGTTCCCCCACAGATTTTTCTATTGGATTTGGGTCTGGGCTCTGACTGGGCCATTTCAAAACTTTAATTTTCTTCTGGTGAAGCCATTCTTTCATTGATTTGGATGTATGTTTGGGGTCACTGTCGTGTTGAAAGGTGAAATTCCTCTTCATCTTCAGCTTTCTAGCAGATGCGTGAAGGTTTTGGGCCAAAAGTGACTGGTATTTGGAACTGTTCATAAATTCCCTCCACCTTAACTAAAGCCACAGTTCCAGCTGAAGAAAAGCAACCCCAAAGCATAATACTGTCACCATCATGCTTTACTGTGGGGATGGTGTTCTTTTGGTAATGCGAAGTGTTATTTTTGCGCCAAACTTACCTTTTGGAATTGTGGCCAAAATGTTCGACCTTGGTCTCATCAGACCATAACACATTTTCCCACATGCTTTTGGGAGACTATGTACTGTTTTGCAAATTTTAGCTGGGCCTGGATGCTTTTCTGTATAAGAAAAGGCTTCTGTCTTGCAACCCTTCCCCATAGTCCAGACATATGGAGAATACGGGAGATTGTTGTCATATGTAGTTACACAACCAGTACTTGCCAGAAATTCCTGCAGCTCCTTCAGTGCTGCTGTAAGTCTCTTGGCAGCCTCCCTGACAAGTTTTGAATAATTTTTTCATCAATTTTGGTGGAACGTCCAGTTCTTTGCAACGTCACTGTTGTCCCATATATTCTCCACTTTTTGATGACTGTCTTCACTGTGTTCCACGGTATATCCAATGCTGTGGAAATTTTTTGTACCCTTCTTCTGTCTGATACCATTCAAGAATGAGATCCCTTTGATGCTTTGTAAGCTCTCTGTGAACCATGGCTTTTGCTGGAGCAGGCAACTGAGTAAATGTCAAGGAAATCCTATTCGGACAGCTAAACTTTATTTGGGGTTAATCAGAGTCTCTAATTAATGGCAGGTGTGTACCCAAGAAGGCTGAATGCTGTAATTAAATCAAAAAGTGCTTCAGCAGGGGTTCTTATCATGTAGTCGAACTTTTACAAGTTTGAACCACATATGGTTGAGACCATAAGTTTGAGCGTTTGAATGGAAATCTCCATAAGTGGAAGTTTCCATTCTGTTCAAAATGGTGCAATTTTGGAGTTGGTATATTTAAGTAGTGAGGGGTGTGGGAGTGCAGAGAGGCTTGCCCCCCTGCTTACAACAATTTATTTTGTTGTCTGTTGTTTGTTTTTTTTTTCATAGTCAAAGTTTTGTAACTTTGAACATAATGGTTCGACCATTAGGTGTTTGGAGTTATGGAACTTCGACTATGTGTTACAGACCCGCTTCAACAAAGTATTAGTTTAAGGGTGTGCACACTTATGCAACCAGCTTATTTTTTTTTATTTTTTATATTTTTCCCCTAACATTTGTTTTTCAGTTGAACTGTACAGGTTTTAGGTCACATTAAAGGTGGAAAAAAGTTTTGAAATGATTTATTGTGGTCTCATTTTTTACATCTCAAAAACCTGGCATTTTAACAGGGGTGTGTACACTTTTTATACCCACTGAATCTTCTCTCTGGCAACACTGGTGGCTGGCTGTCCAAAGAAATTCAATATCAAACAGAAAGCAAACTCTCCCCATCAGCTACTGAACTGAACCACCACTTAAGATAGATTATGTACATGTCGTTGGCAGGGATGTCAGCTTTGATGAATTGGTTTCCACAGTGGTAAGAAAGCAATCCAGTGTGACCCATGGAATACACAAAGGATTACTAATTACACTTCAAGGATGTTATAACATCACATCTCATTTATTCAACCATTGATAAAGTACAATGTCCGCGTCCTCTGTAATCTTTTAACCAAGCACCCATGTCAGATGGAGAAAGTTCAACGTTTTTTGTTTTTTTTTCACTATTGGCATGGTAACCTTGGTTACACATCAAAAAAACATTCTCTCTCCTTTATACCATACTGCCTCCTAAGGAGAATGCATGGCTTGTTTTCCTAGTTATAAAAGACCCTCTGCTCCGCTACATTATGTGGTGTATCGATAGGACGAGTACAGCGGAAATGTATCAAGGGAATCCATGGATGTGAAAACTGAAGTTACTATTAAAGACTAAAACATCTGAACTTGTACAGTGTCTCAGATATTTAAGAAGAGATCTTATTCATGTATATAGGGCATTTAGAAACAACTGCCTCTGGGAATATTTGGGGTTATCAAAAATTTATAAGAGGATCATCAGACAACCTATGTAGAAGATTCTATAGGAATGAGAAGTGTACCAATTGGTTCACTGACAGAGTTGCAGACACCTGGACTAGACTATCAAGTTACATTAAAGCAGGCCACAGCTTAGATATTTTTTAAGAACAGCCTGGATACTTATTATGTGAATAAGTGTTTTGGTATATTGGCAGGCTAGAAATGCATTATAGCCCATGCTTGAAGTGTCTGTATGTATGTTTGTATGTATGTAATACACAATTAAGGCAAAGAATGTTCAAACTGCCAGTAACAGTTGTAATACATCCAACAAATTCATCGCTCAGTGACTTCTCCATTGAGGCGCTATGGTAGCATACCCTTTCAACTTACAGTACCTGCGGAAGGACAACATGGGTTTTGCAAACAGGACAGAAGTCTTAAGGATTCACAATTCTCAGCCTCCACAGGAAAGCACATGCCACTATAACTTTGGAGGTATAATGTGGATTCTACTCCAGACACTGAGTTATCAAGGGTGAGGTGAGTAGGGCATTTGTTACAATTGTATTTGTACAAGGGTACTGAACATTTAAAAAAGTCATCTTACAAGCTGCCAACTAAGCGTCACAACTTGCAAACTCTCCATATGTTCTGCTTTTTAAGAAGTTACTTATAGAACATAGACAGACCACTTGCAAGCTCTCAATTAAGAGTTTGCTTAATTGAGAGCTTGTCAAAGGTCAACCCCTTTTGTTAAACAATCAGTGGTGGTGGTGGGGGGTGCAAATGGGTGGGCTATCCAGAAAAGTGCAGCAGAAGTACAGAGTCCCATGGTCAATACTTCATGCTATCCGGCCTTTGAATTTGAGATGTAATAGTTGTGTCCACATTCTCACTGTTAAATGAATGAATATATATATATATATATATATATATATATATATATATATATATTCAAGGTAGGTGTAGGATATGGGTCAAGGGAGTGCCTCCCATCTCCCCCTTGTTGCAATTTCATAGGCAGGGTACCAAGGTCTGCAGAGTATCCATCCCAGTGAGGGACATAAGGATTGCATGTCTTCTACCAGTAGATGATGCTGTCCTCTTAGCCTCAAATGAGTCTGATTTCCAGTGTGCAATGGAGTACACCGGAGGAAAACTATCACCTGCATAACATGGGCCATGGACGCCTGACAAACACTGGACTACTCCCTCCGGCAATGTGTGCATTTTTTTTTTTTTGGGAGGGGGCTACATCACATGGAGGCATTTAAGTATTATGGGATTCCATTCATGACTGAGGGCAGAAGAGAATGCAACACTTACCAGTAGACTGGCCAAAAGCACCAATACGTCATGAAATGTACTTTACAGTGGTGAGAAGTGGCAACTGAGTCATAGGTTCACAGGTGTGTACTAGGCTAATGGGTCTGGAGCCTTTACAACCCTAGCCCATAGGATTACCCTGGCATCTTGCCACCCGACCTTGGCTCCTAGTGCCTCTGTACAGTCACTGGAGTGATACCCAGGGTGAATTTTTCATTCCCCATCCACTCAAGATTTCCCTTGAAGAGGGCCAGTGAGGTGCTCTGACATGCTGAAATGACTTAGTGGTAACTTACTATGGCTATGGTGTGCAGGGTCTTGGGTTTGAGACTTACAAGAGCTTATCATGGAACTGATAAACAAAGACATTGGCAAACTTAAAACACTGGACCCCAGCCGGTTTGGGTTTGTGAAGGGCCGATCTTGTCTCCTGAACTTGACTGACTTCTTCAAATCAGTCTCCAGAGCCGTGGACAAGGGTAAGGCAGTCCACACAGCTTATCTGGACCTCACCAAGGCCTTTGACACCATCCCTCACTCTGGAATCATAGATAAATTACTAAGCTGGGCATTAATAACTACGTCACTTGATGGGTTGCCAACTGGCTTACTGACAGAACCCACGCTGTAAAAGTAGCTGACTCCAAATCCAGCTCCAGACAAGTGACAAGTGGAGTACCTCAGGGTTCAGTCTTTGGACCTCTCATGTTTGGCATCTACTTCTCTGAAGTACAGACCAACACTAAGGGACTCTGGCTAATAAAGTTTGCAGATGACTGCAAACTAGTAGCCATTATTGAATCCCTAAATGATGTGGATACTCTACAAAAGGGCCTTACAGAAATAGATGCTTGGTGCCAGAGCCATGGGCTCAAGCTCAATGCCAAGAAATGTATTGTTACCCCTTTGGGAAAAAACATGTACCCGTGAATTACCACATAGGTGTCAGTACACTAAACACCGAAAGTGTGATAAGAGACTTCGGGACACAGGTGGACAGTGGTCTCACCTTCAATAACCACAGCGCCACAACAGTCAGGAAATCCTATGTGGCACACCATCACTAAGGGCTTTTCATCCAGAAAAAAAGGAGGTCATTGTCCCACTGTACTCATCCCTCATTAGACCCATTATAGAATACAACGCCTCATTTGGTATGTACCTCTCAAGACATCTGCAACAGCTGGAAAGGACGCAGAAATACCTCACTAAAAGAATCACAGTCAAAGCAGATGACCTATGCTGACCGCCTTAAAAAACTCCAGCTATACTCTGTCGCATATTGTCGACTCCGGGGTGATCTCTGCTTAACATACAAGGCCATGTCAAACCCAGAGCTGTTGGACATGCTACACAAAGAAATCCCAATCCCTCAGAGCCACACGTTTCAGGGATCTAAACCTTGTCATCACAATAAACAAAACATGCTGGAGGGATAGGTTCCTGACCCAGAGATTCCCCAGACTCCGGAATAGACTGCCCATACATGTCAAGCACAGCGCCTCTTTTGCCCTCTTTAAAAGGAACCTTGATTGGATGGGAGAAAAGAAATTCACCCCGGGGATCACGTCAGTCACCCTACTAGACAGGGGTCCAGGGAAGTAAATAGTGTGAGAAGAAAAAGCCAGGGAATTGTTATGGCTAGGCTTGTATAGGCCCTAGGGCCAACAGGTTTATAGGCTGGTACTAGGCTATGTATGGGAAGTCTATTCCATAGCATGGGCTGTCTCTGGGTTATGAACCTGCCCCTCCAGCATATTCCGTTGATTGTGGTAATGAGGTTGAGGTCGCTGGAGCGTGTGGTGCGGAGGGATTGGGATTTCTTTAGATGTAGCATTTCCACCAGAGATGGGTTAGACATGGCTTTGTAAGTCAAGCAGAGATTGCCTCTAAAGTAGGCGATATGAGACAGAGAATAGTTGATTTTTTTTTAGTCTGTCCATATAGGACAAGTGTTTAAGGCCTAGGATCCTCTTTGTGAGGTACTTTTACGGCCTCTCCAGTTGTTGCAAGTGTCTAGTGAGGTACATGCCAAATGGGGCATTGTACTCTATGACTGACCTAATGAAGAAAGAGTAGAGGGAGATAATGACCTCTTTCTTCCTGTTTGCAAAACCCTTAGTAATGAGACTTTGTGACCACAGTGGCAATGTGGTGGTCAAAAGAGGTTGCTGTCAACCTGTGTTCCCAGATCTCTTACAATGGCCTCTGTGTTGAGTGGACTACCATCGATGTGGTAATTCATGGGAACTGGGTTTTTCCCAAAGGGGATGACTACACATTTTTTGGCATTGAGCATAAAGCCATGGTTCTGACGTCAGTTGTTGGTCTCTGTGAGGCCTTTCTGTAGGATGTCAGCATCACTTGGGGAGTTAATAATAGCACCCAACTTGCAATCGTCCGTGAATTTTGTCAGCCAGAGTCCCTTCATGTTGGTCTGGACTTCAGAGAAGTAGATACCAAACAGGAGAGGACCCAGGACTGAACCCCGTGGGACTCCACTCGTGATTAGTCGGCAGTCTGACATGGAGTCCGCTACTTTCACACTGTGGGTTCTGTGAGCCAGTTTGCAACCCACCTAGTGATACAGGGGTTGATGCCTAGCTTATTGAGTTTTTCTATGATTCCTGAGTGAGGAATGGTATCAAAGGCCTTGGCCAGATCAATGTAGGCTGTATGAACCACCTTGCCTTCATCCACAGCTCTGGTGACTGACTCAAAGAAGTCGAACAAGTTGACTAGGCATGATCTACCCTTCACAAAACCAAACTGTAAGGGATCCAGAGTTTGGAGATTCTCTACATCCTTGTGTATTAGGTCCATAATGATGCATTCCATAACTTTGCATATCCGACTAGTCAGGCTAATGGGCAATAGTTACTATGGACTGTAGTTGCTCCTCCTTTGTGGAGAGGGATGACTGTAGCAGTGTGCCATTCGATAGGGACAAAGCCTGAGGTGAGGTTGTGATCAAACAGGGTACAGAGGTGAGGTGCAATTTCACTCTATAGTTCATGCAGAACAACTTCTTTCAGCTTTTTCCCTGGTTAGGGGTCGCCACAGTGGATCACCTGTCTGCTCATGATTGGCAGTGGAGTTTTACGGTGTTGAGTTGCCAGCCCGGCGCCCAACCTTCCACAGAAGGCACACACACACACATGCATGCACTCACTCCTAGGGCCAAATTTAGTGTGTCCAGTCCACCTACTGCATTGTCTTTGGGATGTGGGAGGAAACCGGAGCACCCGGAGGAAACCCAAGCGACCACATGGAGGACATGCAGACTCCACACAGAAGGCAACCCAGCAGAGGATCAAACCGGAGAACCTCTTGTTGTGAGGTGGCAAAGCTAACCGCTGCACCACCGCAGCCACCCACAGCCAGGATATTGTCAGGTCACATAGAAGCTGTATTCTTGGCCTTGGCCAGTGATGTTTTAACCTGTGCAGCAGTAATACTGGGTGCCTGGCAATCTAGTGGTATTGTGATTGGCCCTTTGTGGGGGGAGAGGGGTAAAGTTGGCACTGAAACTGTCGGCCAGTATACTGGCAACATCTGTTGGCTTGGTATAGGAGGTACCATTGTGCAGTAGCTCAGAGCAAATCTGGGTATTGTCGTGGAGATTCTTTACATAACTACAGAAGGCCTTGTGGTTGTCTTTACTATCTGCTGCAATTCTGTTTTCATAGCTAGCTTTAGAGGATTTGATGAGGGATCTCAACTTTTTGTTGAGGCTGATAAGGATGTTTTGCCAGTCTTGGGACTTCACCTTATTCAGCATCAGTTTCCTCCTTCTGTTGTAGAATTTGTTTATGGCAGGCGACCACCAGATTGGCTTCCTTTTTTTGGAGGAGAACATCTTGGTTCTATTGGGTATGGCAATATCCATGCATTTGTGTACGTGTTCATACAGTGCACTGGTGTATGATTCGGTGGTCATGCAACTATTCTCCATTTGCATGGGTGCCGTAAAGTTGGCCACCTCTGTTTTAAGGAGCCCAAAGTTAGCTTTGGAAAAGTTTTTCATGGTGGTTACCTTTGCAGGGGGGGATGTGGATTTCCAAGGTGATTAGTTTGTGGTTGGATCTAACCAGGGAGGAGTCGACTATTGGTGTAGAGCAACGGTCACCCATGTTAGTAATGACCAGGTCAAGGATGCTCCTACCTCTAGTGGGGGTAAGAACGAGTTTGTCCAGGGCATTGGAATTAATGAATTTTAGGAAATGTTGGGCAATTGTATTGGTACATGAGCAGTTTTCCCAGTTAATGGAGGGGTAGTTGAAGTCGCCCAGTATGAGTGTGCTAGGTTGGACTCTAATATTCTCCAGGGTGCTTAGGAACATGGAGCAAGTCTTGGGGCATGGTTGGGGACCTATAGCAGGCTACGACTTGAATCGCTGTCTTAACCAATGTCAGCTGCACCTGAAGCATCTCTGATGGGTTATGTTGGGCTACCAGTCTGGAGGTGTGCACATCCTTTATGAATATGGAAACACCACCACCTTTGGAGCTTCAGTCCACGTTCTGGGGCCAAAAGGTGTGAAATGAGTTACAGCCTGGTAGTGCAGGGGTGCTTTCTGCTGCCTTGAACCAGGTCTCTGTTACAGCACAAATGTCAATGTTCTCCATTTTAAGGAGTACTTCGAGCGAGTGCGTTTTGAGATACAGACTTCTAGCGTTGAGCAGCATGACCCTCAGATTACACTTTGTAGCTGTTACGGTGGTAATTTGGTCTTTGAAAAACCACCTAAAAAGGCACTATAGGGGTGGCAAAAGACTTGGCCTGTATCCAGAAGCCCAGGGGTGACAGATGCAGGCCATCTCTGGCAAAGCATCGAGGTCCATCAATCATGTCATCCCAGGCAGACAAATACTGGATCCCCCTTAGAATGACACAAGAAACTTAGCCAATTGTTGAAATCAATCACTTTCTGCTTGTACTGTGGTATCATTCTGGTTGATGGTAGGATGCTGCTCAGGGCTAGGGTCATACCCGCCTAGGCTACATAATCTGAGAGCTCCTTCATGTCTCTTCATGTAGTCCAGGGAGGTATGTCTCAGGTCATTCACACCCACATGTACAATGGCAGAGTCATATTTGTACCTGTTGTTGAGGGACCTGAATGCAAGCATTATGTAGCAGACCATGGCACTTGGCAGGCAGCTGACTGTTACCTTCTCCTTATTCAACCTAGTGAGTGGGACATCAGTGTGCCTTACTATTGAGTCACCTATGACTAGGCTGTTGGGCATGCTGTTTTGCCTTAGGGGCTTTGGTTGAGTGGCACACTGTTTAGGAGAGTTGTGTGTCTCATGATTAATGTTGTGGTGGTCGAATGCATTTCTGCCTTGGAGGTCTCTGCTGTTTGGGTAGATTTTTATTGAGAGCCTCCGCAAAGGTGGGTGTGTGGTTTGTGCTTTTATGTGAAGGCAGTGCTAGTGTGTTCTGGAGGGCTCTGGGTTCCATGAGGTGTGGTGCAAGTTGACCTTCTCCTCTTGACCAGCTATTTCAGTCTTGACTGGAGAGTGTGTAGCTTCCAATTTGGCTATAAAGTGCATCTCTCACAAGTCTGAGTGTTGGCAGTTAAGAGGAGTGGGTTGTCAGTGTAAATGAGGCAGTTGCTACATTGCCTCAGGATGCCCAAGTTCATCAGGTTAATAGTAAAAAGCACAGGGAACTGACCTTTAGACATGCCTGGAGGGGTGGGCATTAATAATAAGTACTGGAGCTGTTTCCTTGCAGAAAGTTTGGTGCTGGTCGCACTTTTGTGTGCTACAATAATTGCTACACGAAGTCTGGTAAAGTGCTAGACTAATAAGCTTGTAACAGTGCAGGAGTGGAGAGAACTAGCAGATCTAAGGGAAAAATTGAAGAGCACACTTTGGCACTGCTCAGAAGCTTACGAACAGTCCTGGATACAGCAAATCTGTATCTGGACTAGACTAGTTACAGTAAAGGCGGGAAACAAGCTCAAATGCAGGCTTTTAAACCAGAAAGTTGAAAGAGATGGAAAAACTGCCCAGACGGCCAATAAACTACAATTTCTGGGCCAGAAACCACTCCTCTTGTGGTAGATAGGTTACCTAGTGCTTACCACTCCGACTTATAAACTAGAAGGCTTGCCTCCAACACAGAAAGGCTTGGGGGGGGGGGGCTCAGAAGCTTACAAACAGTCCTGGATACTGCAAATCTGTATCTGGACTAGACTACTTACAGGAAAGACAGGAAACTAGCTTAATTTTTTTTTTGAAAATGATAAAGTTCTCAGATTACTGGTCAATCTACGTCTCTATCACATATGATCAAAAGTTGTGGGTAGTGACTGAAAAGATGATACTGCAGATATGGGAAGCAGAAAGGAGGTACTTTCACAAGGTTAGCTGGGCTCATTCTTCTTGACTGATCCAGGACGGCCTCAGATTACAGCAACTGCTCTCCTACATTGAGAAGAGTGTGTTTAGGTAGTTCAAGCACCTTGTAAGATGAGGTGACTAAGCACAGTCTAAAGGGAGAGGGAACTAGAGAAGAACCAGGACACAGTGGAGAGATCATACCTCTAAGCTTGCTGGGGAGTACGGGGATCCTACAGGCGGTTTTATGGACTATTGCTAAGGACAGGGAAGTATGGCCTATCTTGCTCAGCTTGCTGCTCCTGTAACCCTCATCAAGTTAAGTACTTTAGAAAATGATTACTACTTCACCTTTAAAACAAGATTCCTAGCAACTGAAACAAAGACAGCTCCAATGCACTTTTAAAAGGGGCCTTGAAGAACACATGAGAATATCTACATTTCAGTATGAGACAACAGCTACCAAGCTTCTAGAACGGTAAGTTCATAACTGAATTTTTGAATTACATAAATGACTATTGTAAATTACATGACAAATAAAACTCAGACCACACAAAGCACAGAATGACTTCTAACGATACCAACTATATGACAAGATAACATGAAAATTCTGTGTATATCAAAATACAGAGTTCTGCCCACTTAAACTAGCTTGCTTGCTCTGTTATGAGCCACATCCAGCTCCTAGAGTGACCCTACAAGGCAGCCTATGGAGTTTTCAAGGCAAAGGGAGAAACAGAAGTAGGTTTGCCAGGTCTTCTGTATGATACACACAGATACCTATAGGCAATTTACAGTCCCCAATCCACCTTATGCCATATCTTTAGAATGTAGGTGGAAACTGGGTTACCCAGAGAAAACCCATACAAATACAGGGAGAATCAGGCACAGAAGGCACCTCAAACTACCTAGCCTTAAAACTACCTCTCCCCCTGCTGTACTGATTTCAGTGATCTAAGCAATCAAAATAGCAGCTTTTGCATTTCAATTAATCTCAACTCCTGGAGAGATGTGTACAGCCTGAATAACTTATTTACTTGTAACATCATTCTATTTGCTCAGAAAAGTAGCATAATTCTAGGCTGTTTGATTGCAACTTTTACAATGGGTTTTTGTTTTTAGAATGTCTTCACTAGTATTTACTTATTCTAACACTCCTATCTGCATGCCTCCAACTGACCATTAGCTAATCAGCTGCATCATTTATCCTCGTGTCCCTGATAATATCCCCCAGGACTGAGACCACATCAATGGTGGGCTGAGCAGGTGAAATGGAATGGAGTTGCCTGCAACCTCAAACAATCTGGCCCTGCATGCTAAGGAGGAAAATTTTTGGTATGCCCTAAATTAGCAGTTAGTGGCACCACATGTATTACAGGGTCTACTTCACTCTACCGAATTTTCAAATCGAAAATCAAAAGATCGACATGAGAAGAGCAAAATCACAACACCGAACTTTTACATTGCCGAAATTCAGGTCAGCAAAATACCAGCTGCGCATGTCGCACAACATTCGGATCTTCTGAATGGAGATCGCAGTACAGTGAGGATTGGGAAATATACCTGTCTCCACACTAGTCAATATCAGAGTTGGTATGCAGAAGTTGCAGGGTGCGGTGTGTGTGTGTGTGTGTGTGTGTGTGTGTGTGTGTGTGTGTGTGTGAGTAGAGAGAGAGAGAAGTGCAGGGGGGCTTGCCCCCCTGCAAAAATGCAACAAAAAGGTAGATTTTTGTGCTGACTTGGAGCAGCTGGTGCTTTATTGTTCTGAATTTCGGCAATCTAAAGGTTCTGTATTGTGAGATTTTGCTCTTCTCGTCTCAGTCTTTTGATTTTTGGTTATGTAAAAATTCAGTAGACTGAAGTAGACCCGCACAAAAACAATTAATGTTCGATAGCTCCTCCTCCTGACAGTAACTGCGTATCTATTTCTGTGTTAGGTATAACTACTATGCCCTTTGTTAATCACCTCTAAACTCCTCCCGCTGTACTATACCCTTCAAACTCTGTTAGCATTAACTCAATACATCCTGTTTTACAAACATTATCTCTATAAAAAAAAAATAAAAATTCTGTTTCTAGTTAAGCTCTTCTGCAATGTTACCTGCTCTGATTAATGATTCCAGAATATGAAATATTCTACCATTTGCTACTACAACATAACTTACTTTTATTAAATATTCTACTTTATTCCTTACCTATGAACAATCATTACCCAGTGTTCTACTACATCTATGTAGCTTGCATGTTTCATAGATTCGACTGTTACTAGGCTAATGACTTGAGGAGCCTTTCTAAGTCTAGTCAAGTTTTCCCAAAAGAATAATGACGTCCTGCATCCAAACAGGACACTGAGGGCTAGGCATTTATAAGCTACCTCTCTCCATAAGGGACATGAGTACCAGGCCCAGTATAAATTTACTATTCCCCATCCACTTCTCTATGTTGTACTTAAACTGGGTAATAGATGAACTCCATTTTACTTGGATGGGAAGCCTATTCCATAGGAGAGTCAGTCTCTTGGGCACGCATCCGTCTTTCCAGCATGTTCTGTTTAAGTCACAGATAAAATTCAAGTCGTTAGACCTTGTATTTTTGGTACTCTGACTTACAAACATATAGGAGATTCATAAGTGTGGGGTTTGTGGATGCCTTGTAAGCCAGGCATAGACCACCCCTCAGCAATCTATAGGAGACTGAGTAGAGGCATTCAACTGTATACTGGATGTTTGCAAACTTTTTCAGCTGTATATTAAAGACTGGCACATTCTTCTGGAGATATTTTTTCTCAGCTACTGCTGAAGGGGGGGGGGGTTCCAACCCAGTTGGACTTTCCCAGTAAATTAAAACAGTTGACCACCATCTGGAACAAGTAATTCAAAACTCGAAAGGCAAGATCATTCTAGAAGGAGACTTTAATTGTATATTGTC